>NW_009605532.1:24134-89985 GCF_000690535.1 Cariama cristata | reverse complement strand
ATTTCAGCGTGAAAAATAAGAACAGAGATTTTAATAAATTGCATTGTTCAAATGTAATCTTACAGGCAAAGTCCTCTAAGGTATTTAATAAAGTAGGCCAGAGAACTCTCCTTTGTGTATAAAACTCTGTTGCAAGTGCCAAGTTGTTGGTGAGATAGATCTATTACATTATTAGCTCTGGGGTAAGGTTTCCCAGTGCTGCTAAAATATGCTCGATTTAAATTCTGTATTATATCACCACATCTGAATAATTTTATATCTATATTTTACTTTTAAATGCTTAGCTGACTCATGTATTTTAAAGACTTATAAACATCTTTAAAAAAAGAATATACATCTTTAAGTTACCTTTCTTTTTTATCACATTTAACTAGAATAAGATGAGGATCAAGGCCAAGGTTAAAACCGGAGGTTGCACTATATTTACATTTTGTTCAATACCAGCGCTTAAGAACCGAGGCCAAGTATTTAAAAATAGGCTGAAGGGGATGAAGAGATTTAGAGGGGAATGCCTGACTGTCTTAGAAACTACCAGGTGAGTCATAGCTCTGCCACTGCAATGAGTTTCGGGCAGGGAAATTGGTACAATTTAGCTCAGGGAAGGGAGAGAGCAAAATAGAGAGGCAGAGCAGGGCTGTATTTCGATTGTGTTAAGTCCTCCCCACTCCAAGCTGCATCTACAGAGCCTCCCAGGACCTCTGCAGATCAATACAGGATGCTGGCACCAGTGTGCAGATTTCAGTGACAGCACTAGGACTGTCAAGGGCAGAACTGGTCAGTTGCTCAGGACACTGCCTCCAAGTCATCCATCTGCATCTCATCTGTACCAAAGAGTAGGGACAAGGCAAACCATTCTGTACGACCGTATTCCCATACTCATGCAGACCACTTAACGCCAGTATGTACTCTGAGAAACCACGCAGTAAGTGATTGATGTTGCTTATCCCCAAAGAGGCAACAAGGGAAGGCACGTATAGTAGTTGTGCCTAAGAGCCCTGAGTCTAAGGCAATCTCATAAATTCATAGGGTCAGATTTAGGAAATCTTAAAAAGTGAAATATTTTTCTTTGCTTTTCAATAAAGATGGATTTGATGTTGATGGAAGCAGCATTGGTTCTGACAAAGGAAGCTTTCTTCCTTCAGTATTTTCCATCTGAAGTATTCCCACAGAGACTATATTCTTCAGGTAAAATTCCAATCTGTGCAGAGTAAACTAAGCAAACTATGGTACTTCTCGTAAGAAAAAGCTATATATAAATTTAGCATCCTGGCCAAAGCTGATCTCAGGTAAGAATACTGCTTTCTTATCCAAGCTAACTCTCACTCGCAAAGAACACATTCCATCTCTTGTTCTGTACTAAATTATACCAGATTAATGCCCAGAGATGGCTACACTTTTGCTTAAAACAAACAAACATACAAAAGGCTAACAGCTAAAATATGTGTTCAGACGGGGCCAGGTGAAATGGCATCTGAAAAAAAAAGCCACAACAGTGAACCACAAATTCAAAACCAACCCCCTCAAAACCCCACGCAAATCTCAGCAGCTTGTTAAACAGCTATCTACATCCAGGCTCTTGACTCATGATAAATGTGAGTTCCTTCAGGATTGCCACTAACCTTCAAGTCCAAAATGACCCCTGCTTTCTAAGCCTATATCAAATGGAATAAAGGGTGTCTTATACTTGAGTAGAAATTATATAAGTTATCCCTGTGCCTTATACTTCATGTTGTTATTACATAATAATTTTTAACTTCCTGGGGCTGCTAGTAGCTAATTCCAATTTTTTTCCATCTCTTTGTCTTTTTTCCCTTTGTTTCAAGGGGCTCATTCCCCACAGGCAATGCCAGTATTGAGTCAAAGTGTCATTCAAGCCCACAAAGTCACACATTTTCAGCTGGGGGGTGGGTCTGATTATCTAATTACCTTTTGACACTTCCATTATCTCCTTTGGCACCTAGGTACAATAAATTGGGAATTTCAATATCTGCTCATTGTCAATTTAGACCTGTTTTGAAAATACAAAAGAACCTTAAGTGATCTGTCCACAGCATTGAAATACCAACTTTAGTGGATACTTTGAAAACTCAAAGGCTTTACAAGATGAATAGCAAACTGTGGATGACAGCTCCTGTGGAGCCATTATTGAATTGCAGCAGTGATGACTGCATTGCTTTGGATTTAGATAAAAGACTCCATACAAGACAAATGGTAGGAGGACATCAAACAAGACTGTGTCCATGCAGTGACAGAAGCAATCCAATTGAAGAAGCTGTTGATTTCCCCAAGGTAACTTACTATTTCCTCTTGAGTAATTTATATTAAGGAACTAAAGATTGTATATTCATCTTCTATTTACACTTTTCTCTAAAAATACTGCTTCTAGTTCTCAAATATAGGACTTGCTTAAACTATTTGCCAGAAAGGAAATACCAGTATCAGAACTTGTTAATTATTTTGCATCTGTGTTTTATTTAGCCACGATATCACTATGTCTAAAGGTTATAGACTGAGAGTTACATTCAATACTGATCAGATAAAGAGATTAGTCAGCAAATCAATAACATACCAACAGGAAGCACTGTGCACTCAAGACAACAATGAATACAAAGGGTACAGATAAACATCATCACCTTTATTTAGATGAAAGCTGATTCTAGAGCACTTTCACTATCTCATTAATAATGCACAAACCTTTTGGAGTCAGTTTGCTATACAAGCGTAATGTAGATCTTGAATAAGTCTCAAGATGTGACATAAAATAACTTTGTACAAAACTATTGGATTTGGGGTTTACTGACAGCTATACAAGCTGTACCATGGAAAGGATACAGAATGCTTATTTAACTTCTTGCAGAAAGTCTACGTTAGCATTTGAGTCTTCCTGTCATTCCCACTTACTGTGTCTTACTGGTTTACAACATCCAACAAACCGCGATCACTCAAACCAGCTTGCTTCGTAACAGGCTAAAGAGAGAGATATACCCTGTAAGCACACAGCACACACTCCAGCTGGGAATAGCCATTCAGCCCACAGGGCTGGACTACAACTTTTCCTAAGCAGAACTGCCCGAAATGCATATAATGCTGTCAATAGGTCTTTAATACTCACTGGCTCACTCTACAGATCCACTTTTACTTGTCCGTCATAATTGCTAACAAAGACCTACTCTCTGAGAGCATAAACACAAATGAAGGCTAGCATTTAGTTTACTGTAGCTTCTTAAAAGTGTACATTTGCATTTTTGAGATAAATGTGGGCATTTTATGGATGTGAAGAAATTAAACATATACACACACATAGGTGTACATAGAAGCATATAAAATTTCTGGTAAATCAGATTTTTTTTTCTATCTGCCCTCCTTGTATCCTATTTTGTACCACTTCACAACTTACTATGCTTGTTTTCTATTTTGGATCAGGTCTAGTTGCCATCCTCATATTTTCTGCTCTTCCCCAACATGTCTCGGCACATTTTTCTCTCTCTCTGTCTTTCTCTTCTCCCCTTCTAACATCTTTTCTTTCCCAGGCCCTTCTTATTAAACCTAGGGTAGGCTAATTTGAGATTAAAACAAATAACCTTCAAAGAATACATCCCTTTTTTTCTGATCCTTCTACTTCTCCCTCCCACACAAACTGCCTGACAGACAGACCATGGTCAGCTGTCATGAAAAATTTTACCTGGGATGCCACCTTGCCAGGAGGCACGGTCCAAAATCCCTCCTCAACCTGATGCAGCATTTGCCGTTCTTGATGAAAATTCAATCTAGACGCCCAGGGATGCAATTCCCTAAAACCATACCCAGTTTCAAATGACATTAGAGCAGAAGGAGCCTTTAGTTTGTCATCCTCTCACAATGAGAAAAGGACTCCCAAATCCAAAGAGTTTTGGGAAAAACCCTGAGCAGCAAATTTTTTGCATAATCAAGAAACAGATCCCCTCCACCCCACCTTCAAATCCTTGACTAATTTAATGTGTGCATGTGAGTCTCTGAACTCCTTGCAATGATCTTGGTCCCAGGAGGAATTATCCGCATCTGCTCCTTTCTTTTCAGGTTACTATGAGCAATATACCAGAGAACCTAAAAGCTAGGTTTGTTCTGAGCAGCTTCATTGAAAAGAACAGGTTTCAATAAGCTAAACTTAAAAATAGCTTCAATAGTGTCTAATCTGTGATTCCTGCTTGGCACTGATAATTAGGACTAAAAAAAAAAAAAAAAAGAGGCAGAAAACTAACATGATTGATCTCAGTGAAAACAGTTTTGTTTTGTTCTCTTGAAGCCATGCTCAGAATTCTACTTTGCATGATTACTTGCAGTATTTTTCCGTCTTCATTTTTACGTTTGTCCAAGACCCAAATAACTAGCGAGTGCAATTGCCAGCCTAGGGATAAGATCCAAAGAAAATTATTCTCACTTTCTCTTTTTTACCCAGGTCCTAATGGGAGCGGTACTACCTTTCTCATTACAGAGTTTTTACTTTTAATTAGCTCCTTCCTCTGGCTGACAGGGGCAGTACTTTGTCCCTGGTTGGGAGGGTGGAGCACTCCGCACCTTCCTGGCTCATCCTGCGGTGAGCCAGTTGGAGAATGGAGAACTGAACACCTCTCTGATAAGGTATCATTAGTATGTATGGCTCCCCTGAATTCATCTGTATTTATGGCTGCTCAGCATCTCAAAAAAAGTAGACTGCAACAGCAATGTTTATGTCTTGTAGTCAAAAACTAGAGACCTTCAGGCTCAAGCTGTTTCCTCCCCTGTAGGAAATTGTACGTGCAGAACATCATCTCTGGGGAACCGCATGGTTTTCCTTAACATCCATACGTGTACTGCTCTTTGAACATGAGGAACTGTAAGGAGAATAAAAACAGGTACCCCTCTGAATCCTTTTTCAAATAATCATTTGGAAAGCAGAAATTTGTTTTATTTCCTACTGCAGAGGAATCCACCTCTTTGCCCTCCCCTTTTTATTGCTCATATTGTTGTCAAAATTACTTTTCCCCATAAATTAAGTTTCTGATGTGGATTTTGTCTTTTAGATTCTTCCTTCCCACAGACTCTTACCTGATTAAATTCTTCTGATGCAAAGATCTGAATAGAAACTCCCTGATGGTGATAGGCTGCAATTTCTCTGCAGCTTCCTCTCTGGTCTAGCAAAAAAAAAAAAAAAAAAAAAGACAAAGATCCCCACACCCCCCACTCCCCCCCACTCCAAAAAATACAAAAAAGAGCAGAAACAAACCACCTCAAAGCCAGTGTCAAATGCAGGTCTCAAAGACATGTGTTGATTCCACAGTACAATTCACTTTAAATCCCCTAGTCCCTTGTTTCCACTCCCCAAGAGGAATCAAACCAAACAGAGAATAGCTTACATTGTCAAGACCTGGAAGCTTGTTGTAAGAATAACTAGTTCTTGACATTTGAAATTACTCTGGTTCAAACATTTTTTGATCTTTCTTATTAGCCCCGTGTCTTCAGAAATAAAAATATGATAATCAGAAAGTACATAATTGGGTTCAGGGTATTCTGTGGTCAGCCTCGCTGGCTCTGGAGATAAAGGCACTTTGAAAGATTACACACGGATATCTGGAATTTATTCTGCACAGTCTGTGAAATGACAGATCTTTTTTCTTAATTATACCGGCTATCAGTCTAACACCTGTAGTTAACCATTCTGTCCTGAGGAATCTCTTCTGATATGTTTTATTGTTCCACAAGACATGCGGCAGCAAAACGGCACGTGGGTGCTGAGACGTTTATTACTGCAGACACGAAGGCTACCTCGAATCCTCACGACGGCTGTTTTACACCACCACTTCACCACCGCCTCCGGGCTCAGAGGGGCCATCCACAGAAGGTGCCGCTACACTTCCCCAAGCATTATGGACTGGAAGCTACAGTTTTACAAGGTGTTTGGACAGAAGTATGCTTGCTTTAGCCAACCCATGCAACTTCTAATTAGATGTTTTTGGGAGCAGCGCTTTGTGGCTGGGCCAGCCCTGTGCATCCCCAGAGCAGTGCTGGCACACAGTCGCCAGCGCCGCGGGTTGACAGCAGTCCCCGCTCCCTGCTGCCCAGCCCACCGCCCACTCTTCTTTCAACCTCCACCAGGACCCTTACTGCAGCAATGAATCACGTGCAGAGGGCTTTCCACAAGCTGGGTTTATTGAGCTGTATTATAGGAAAATATAGCTCAGACAGCCCCACTGCAGCCAAAACAATCTGTCATTTTTAATTCTTTCTGTCACCTCATTAGGTATATAGCTAGAGTGACAGTAAAAGAACACAAACAACAAAAAAACACCAATAGCAAAACCCAGAACATAATGTTTCCACAACTCCTGCTCAGACTTTAACACAAATATCAAGGCACCAAAAGATTCATCGACCAAACATATGTGACTCAGTGCTGTATATAACAAAGTGACATGCAGAATGGTCTCAAGAGGCATATAAAGCAATTAAAAATAATTGTGCTTCAAAGCATTGTACTATAACATAAAAGGTCATCCCTATAAACATGAAAAAGATGACTATTTTTCGTTCAAACAGATACACAAACAGTCAGCTAGAGGTTCCATTCTCAGAAGGTAATCTTTAAAAATCTTGGAAAATATGCCATGTCCTGTATCCTTCTCCCTCAGACTGTGTCTTTTCATCAATGGTCAATATTTTAAGTAAACACAATAGGAATCATTATCAAGGCCAGCTATATGTCAGAAGACAACACTGTACTAAATACAAACTATTTACCCCATGTATACACATGATAGTGAAGGAAACCCTGGCTAACCTTCTGTGAAAAGGAAAAGCCTACTTTTTTTCCTCCTAAAGCTTGCTTGTTTTCACATTAACGCATTAAAGTTGTATTCCAACAGAAGCTGCAGAGAGTACATTTTGAGAACTCTGATAATTTTTGCAGTAACACTCCGAGTTTGTGATAATAATGTTTATGCACAGATGTAAAGAATGTGCTGACAGATTAAAAAGGAGTCAGCCAGTGTTTGCACAGTGTTCATTTTTATTTAAGGGGAGGAGGAAAAAAAAACCAAAACAGTACTACACCTGGCTGTGAAGAAACAGTTTTTACAGAAGTGGAAGTAGTTCAGTGCATTGCAACTCCCTAAGCCCCACCTGGACTAATTCAAAAATTCAAGTTATGGGCACATCAGAGAACCACAAGCTTTTATTTTTACTGCAATTGGAGTTCATTTTAAATTATTGTCCTACTAATAGCAAAAAGAATCTTAGCCCAGACAGTAGTATTAAGCAAGGATGTGTTTAAAAAAATTGTTTCTTTATTGCAGAGAGGATCCTCGCTATGGAGCCCCTTCTTCCTTATGTATTTAGGCTATACTCATATTCCAACTGTACTTGGAATGCTGTAATGACCCCAGGGGTCTCTTGAAGTATAGTAAATGTACAAACGTAGCATATGGCAATAGGTATCTGCTGTTTCTTAATATACAGTTACAGTATTTTAAAGCTAATTGAAGTACTGAAACATCATATTTTGCAATGCCATAGTCCTCTATGGGAAGAGATTACAGCTAATGTCATTTGCTTTCCAACTGATCAGACTGCCCTGATCAATACCTACAGAAGTATGCAGCAGCTACAGTTGGAGAAAACATGCTAATTCAGGTAGAAAAAAAGAAAACACTCATGAAAAGAAAAGGAGAAGCAGCAAAATACTCAGTCGGAAGAAACATTAATTTGGAAGGCTGAGGAATGCAGAAACCTGCAAATTCACAACGGACTCCACAACTGTAAAGGGTAACCTCAAACCATACCTCCCTTTTTGAAGGATTTGCCTTTCAACCTAATTAGAGCAGGGGCAGAGAGATCAGATGTTCCTTGCTCCTTTTGAAAAGTGACTGGGGAAACTTCATGTAATCAGGAGGTATTTATGATTTCCATTGACTTTCAATTTTCTTGGTTCATCTGCTCCCTTTCAGAACGTTTGATGCTAGTCTGTTCTAAACTGTATGTTGAATTTGCTTTAATCAGGTGTCTTTGTAATAGGCATTAGGTCATTTACTGTTTGATTTTTTTCTGTGAAAATACAGGTTTTCTTAGTTTCAAAAGTGTCCTTTGAAGAAGCCTGTCATATTCCAGGCAAGGGGGGAAAAAAAAGAAAAGAGAAAATAAAAAGAGAAGAGGACCGGGGAGGGAAGCAGGGAGGAATCCTGTAAATCTGTTCTTTGAATACAACAATGGTGGGGAATTTTGCGCAGTTGTGAGTGGGGCCCTTTGTACCCATCATTGCCACTCTCCCACCCCCAAGATCCTTTCTCCTGTGATCTGGGCTCTGTCACTGAAGCCAATTAGAATAAGCAGAGTTCAATATTCAAGGAGACAATTACGTACACTGAGAAGTGCTAGCTCAACTAAATGCTCTTCGTAGTTTACACCTCCTCTCTCTGGAGCCTCCTCGCACCTTTACCGCCCTGAGACTCTCAAGTCCCCTTTCAGCTATGCCTTATCTGTTCCTGGGTTTAGAGACCAAATCTTAACGTCATTTTACTTCCACCCCCAAATTTCAGCTACTCATCCAACCCCACCTTTCTGTTGGCGATTGCAACCACCTGAAAATCCTGTCTCTCGAGCTCTCTCCATAAAACCAAAAGTCCTACTTCTTACAAGATATTCTAATTTCTGCATTTAATGAAAAACCACTTAATTGAGGCTCTATGGTGAGGTGCAGAGTCTCACACAGTCAGTGGGTATAGGTCAACTCAGGTAGGCTGAATTTCCCTTTGGAAGGGCAAGTCTTTCTCCATTGCCTGTAGAAGGAGGCCAGGGTAAATATGGTCCTTAGCTCCCAGCCTAGCAAGAATCAATGGAGTGACTAAAGTTAAGTCTCTGCTTATTTAGCTTCAAAGTTTAGCTTAAAAGAGTATGTTAAACTAGAAAAGTTAGCTGCTATACTTGGCAGTGAGTACTTCTCTGGAAAGTGTCTGTCAAAGAAAAATATAGTCACCTCTAATAGACATATGTCTGCTTTTTAGAGGGAGATCTCCCATATATTCAAGACTCAAAGATAGTAGTAGGTGCTGAACACCACTGAAAAACAAGCTATAAACCATCTTGAAAATCTATTTTAATTGTTCCTAATATACATTTTTAAGATTAATATCTCCTTACTTGCATTACAAAGGGGCTCCTAAGATGGTACTGTTTGGGACATGGAAAGAATAAATTGTGTAACGCAACAGAAAAGGTGCTGAGGTAGCTGGTAATTGACAGAGTTAATGAAGTATGTTAAGCAGGTACAATATAGATGAAGTTGTCCCCTGCAGGGTGACTGGCCACTGGGGAAATAATGTGACAGTTGTCTCTGTGTTAAAATAATGTGGTACTACTTCTTTGCCAGATCTTATCTGCAATGAGAAATGAAAGAGATCTTGCAAGGATACCTAGGTCTTCCTATAGCAAATACTGTGCTTGAAGCTGACAGGTAAAGGGCAAGATAAGAGAGGGTAAGGAGGGTAACAGCTATCTGTAAAGCAGTTAGGCTATTTACTACAACCCACACAACCTACTATTGAAAAGTAATAATTTGACACTGTTTCCTGTGATCCACTCTCATACACTACAATACACTGTGGTGCTACCTGGGGATGAATAAGAACAGAATTTGGCCTGCCAATTTTTCTGGAAGTTGATTATTTTTAGATATTGTTTTAATAATTAACTAACTAGCTTCTAAGCAGTACAATGGATTTAGACAGCAAAGGATGTTTTTGAGAGTAATATAGGTTTTGTATTACTATCTCAGTCTGTTGTATGTGAATATTACCATTGAAACAGTAGGGAAAATACTGAATGGAAACAGAGCTCAGCCTCTCAATTATACCAAGCTGTGTGGTCAGCATTGGTTTCAAAAGAGGCGTGTGGAGTGTAGAGTAATGAAAAATCATTGATAGCATCAATTTGATGTCTAAATAGTCTAATATGCTATTCTAGCACTGTTCTTATTAAAAACATCTCAGAAGAGTAGTTAGCCTTCCTTGGTCATCAGATCTCAAAATATCCTGAAGCTTTCTTGACTCTTTTAGGCGCTGACACTATTTCCATGTCATGGACACATGAAAATTATACATTTTTTTTAATTACTGAAGTTGTGGCTGTTGGCATTTTCTTGGTTGATATTTATCTGCTCATGATGAAAGTGAGTTAGTTGTTATTGGACCTTTGAGGTTTTCAATGTCGTTTCATCCTCATTAATGTATTATAAATCCAAGCCAAAAGAAAAAGAAAAGAGCTTCACCAACACATATCCTTTAAAAGGTGTCTTTTAAATAGAGCCACCAAAGAAGATTAACCAAGAGTTCTCAGGGTTCTTAAATGTAGTGATATTTAGAGAGAGAAGTGATTCTCAGTAAACATCTGAGACGATAAACTAAGAAAATATTTCTAAGCATTACAGAACAAACAATCTTCTAGTTTTCAAAATATAGTAAGTGGGAAAGATTAAATGGAAAACTTGTTCATGGTAGGATTTAGGCTTACAATAATCATGATCTCTTTCCCCAATCTTTCTTATGGCTGTAAGATTTGTATAGCCATTTTTTATTATGTTGTTGAGAACAACAATCTGCACATGAGAACATTTTCAACAGAGCTTCTTACTATGGGAATTTGAAAATCACTTCCTTACAATTTATGATGGACCACAGTTTAAAACATTTTTGTGCCCAAAGAATCTCAAGTGATGCCATTAAGACAGCATAAAATACCACAAAATGCAAGGACACCAAACCAACTAGCAATTATCTAAAGCATTTTTCTGGTATCTACCCAGATTTGCCTTTTGGGAGTGCTAACTCAGTAAATAATCACTACACATAAACAAAGTATTGGCTATGACTCTCCAAAGATCTTAAAATCATCTTCAAAGTGTTTTGCTTTGTTTGACAAAATACTCTTTGGAGATCCACTAATGGACAAAGCTAAAGATCCAAAGAGAGGGAACTTGATCCATTTGAAAGGGAAAAGAAGGCTAAAGGAAGCAAATGAAAAAATATGCTGGTACTCATTCAAAAAGTGCTGACTTCCTCCTGTAGGTCATCTCACCAGTCCACCTTGTACCACAAAATAGTGTAATTAAAAAGTGCTGATGCTTTGTGCTAGCAACACTTTTCTCTTTTCAATCCTTGTTTAGGACTAACCAACAAGACAGAATACATTATATGCCAAGTTGTGAGTTTGTATCTTACAGGCTGCCTTAAAAATAAAAGATATCATAAAACTCCACAAAATCAGATCAACCAGAGCACTCCTAATCTATTAGTAATAATTAACAAACTCTGAAATTATATTTTATATCTCAAGGCTTTGTACAAATAACCACATGATACTGCTGTAATTAACCACAGCTGATGCAATTGCAAATTACATGTCCAGGAATGAGATACCCACATGCTCAGACTGATGGTGTATCCTATACAATTGCATAAAATTGTCCAGTATAATAAGCATTTTATGAAGTCTAGCCAGAGACTAGTCATGTCTCCCTCCCTTTCTTCTTCTTGCTAAATATACTACCTTTTCTAAACCTCTATGCAAGTATTTGAAGGACAGCAAGTCTGGACCAGTTGTGAGGAATTAACTGAACATACAAGGGGATTGTGCTGTGTGCAACACCTCAATTAACTTACTTGTTAAATGGGTAATGGGACTTGACAAGTTGTGAAGGAACCTGTTTGTTAAATGGATATTGCTATTCATTTAAAGGATTTGCTCTAAGGTCTGGTTAAATAATGAGGACTCCAAAGCGTGTAGAAATCTAAACAGTATAACAGGAGAGGCTAGATGGCAAAAAACTGCCCTTCCTCCTGTTTCCAATACTTTCATCTATTTCACGGTATTTGAATGAGAAGACATGTTTTCTCAGACTTTAAGCACTGCTGGCCACAAGTGTGCAGAGAAGGAGCCAACCACATTTAGATAAAAACCTGCAACTGTGGTATCCTGAGAAATTTGGGAAAGGTTGGTTTTGGTTTGAGTTTTGTTTGTTTGTTTGTTTTGGGGTGTGGTTTTTTTGGTTTTGTTTTGGTTTTTCTTCTTCTTTTTCTCCAGTTAATAAACTTTCAGATCTCTGCTGAGCCAAGAACAGAGCTGAAATATGAAATGTATTTCTCAAAATAATCAACAGCATCATGCTCCTCCAAAAAGGTACATTTTTGTTTGTTCTTCCATTCCAAAAGTTTCTTACATCAGTAGCTTCCTTAACAACAGGGATAACGGAGTTTGAAAGGGTTTTGCTCTGAAATGTCAATGTTGTTTACTTCCTCTGCTCTTCATTTCGGCATTTTGGCCTGAATTTTCAGATCTTGGTCTGTGGGAATCATAAATCATGGGGAATAGATACATAGAAAATTAAATAGTATGGTCTATCTACTTAGTTTTCAAGGAACTTTGAGTCTATAGCTCCCCAGTTGTCAGCTCCAAGCTTTTGTTCAATCAATTTTTTATATTTAAAGGAAGATAGACAAAAAAATATAATAAATTACTGCATTATCTGTTTTTCCCCAAAATTTGAAGAGAGTATGTTCTGATCTGGAATTCTGCTTAGGAACATACCTAATTTTAATTAAAGTAAGCTATTACAGAATGTAAAGTCTGCATGTTTCAGTTTGATTCTCCTTTGGTACAAACCATCTTATAAATACAGTGACTTCTCTCTGAAAGTGAGACAGACTGTCTAGCCTCTTGCAGGATTCATAAAATCCTGCCCATATGTCATGTGGCTGCCACCTTACCTTCTCATGGGACAGAAAGTCCTGGCAACCACTTCAGAACTTCAAAGAGTGGTTTTTTTAAGAAGGTTTATCAAATAAAACAAAGCTTTACATTGTTTAAAGCATCATCTGAGATTCTTCTTAAAGGATTAATCCTTTCCTCAGTGCTTCACTCACTCCTCTTAGCGGGACGCTGAGAAACTAAGTGCAAGAAAAGGGAGAAGCATTTTCTCTGTAGATTGTAAGAAAGACATTGCTCCTGCTAAAGAAATTACATTGATTGAGTGGCTTCTGCTCATTCTCTTCATGTGAAAAAGTCCAGGGAACTTTGCAAAGTTATTGGGGCAGTTGCAGAAGTTTCTTTATCTGGAACTGGAAAATGCCTTTGCAGAAGACAGTGGCTGCTTTTTGAAAGGCCTTTTCCAACAGGTGATACATTAGCAGGAGGTCTGCATACCATAATGTGATTCTGTAAGTGAGGGTGGCCCTTGGCACTGCACAGATTTCATTGAAGCCATCAGAACTGCACCCAAGGCCAGGAACCCCTTTAGATCCAGTTGCAGGACTGATGGTTACAGTTTGACTGCTATTTTTGCAATGGTCTGACGTACTTGCCTGTATGAGCTATGGTCATCTTTTACATTTCTGCATGTGCAATCAACACTAGGGGAGTGGAAAAAGAAAATTTCTCTGTCACAGAGGCAAGCATTGCAAACACAGTGCATTTCAATAAGTCATAATTACACATACAAATTCATCAACTAAACTTGGGCATGCAATTAGTAGGCTAATTATGCTGTAATTGTAACTGAATACCAAAACAGATGACCATGTTCCAGCCTCCACCCCACCCAGTTGTCTTTGTGCTGTAGCGCCTACGCATAGTGGTGTCTCTTGTCTTGTGTATCTCCTGCTGCAAATATGAAAGTACCAAATGGGTAAATGCCATCAGTTTCTCGCTTAAGCCACCAATTCTTCCAATTCTGTATTTACAATCAGCTTGCCATTGTAATAGCTGTGACGGAGGCCCTGTTGTGATGCGCTGTCTCAGTAGGTACTCAGAGACAGTCCCCAGCCCAAAAGCTTACAGTCAAAGAAGACAAACTTTGGACAGGTGCTGTTGTCCTTGTTTCACATACAAGAACCTGAGCTATGGATAGATAAGAGGTGTACTGATTTCCACGGATATTGAGATACTTAATTCTCTCTTACATTGACAGAATTTGCAACAAGAGCCACTAATGACCAATTTCACCGAACTGAGATACTTTTTTGAAATGGCCATGTTGGTTGTAACGTCTCAGAATAATCAATGCACAGAGCATTACCTTCACCAGGCGATTGCACAGTGAGCACAACAGTGCAGAGAGGTGCTCTGCTCACCTTTCTGGTGTCAGCTCTGAGGAGCCCAGGCCTAAATTAGTCCTCTAAGTACTTTACCCAAAATCAGATGAATAGTTGGAAGAAGAGAGGAATCAACCCACACCCCTCTTCTTCTTCACCTTCAACAGATTAGCTCATTGTGTTACACGGCTTCTTTGCCTAAGTTTGCCTAGAGTTTTCTAAATGTACTGATGCCATCAGCAGTGTCTAAATATCAGTATTTTGATTACTGTTAATATGCATATGTTTCAATAAAATGAATTTAGCTAAGAATAAAAATACCTTTTATACAAGATATAGCAATTCTTAGCAATGTATTGATTTAAGGTACTTAGTTCAGTGAAAAATCTGTTGGTTTAAGCTATCTGCCATTAGTTTCAATTAAAATATATTGATCTGAGTAAATGTTTGTTAGATTAAGTGTTGCCTGACTGTGGGGGAAAAAAAAATATTTGCTTTAGCAAAAATTGTATGAGTATTTAGACATGTATTTTAGGTTGGGGACTCTTCCAGCATCAGTAGAACTGTTTAGGAATTCATAAATTTCTTTAAACAAAAATGAAAATACTCTTTCTGAAATCAAAAAAGCTGATTACAGTAATATTGGGACTAGCATGTATATTAATTCAAGTAGAATTGGTTTTGAAAGAGTAAGCATTCAGGCAGGAATATTATAACTTGAAAATGCTGGAAATTCAAGCCTTCTGTGAGAGAAATCAGGCTTTCCCATAGAAAGGCTTTCTTCTTTAACCACAAAGAAGTATGGTATCCTGGTATCCTCTGAAACAAACCACCTGGTATTATCTGAAATGAATTTTTTGAGCAATAAAGTAATCTTGGTAGCCTTAGATAGTAGGACAACACAGATGCAGGCTAGGACATACAGCTATTTTAAAGTACCATATGTACATTATTCGTGGGATTAATTTTAATTCAAAGCATCAAAAATATATATATATAGAAATAAAAAGCATGCAAGCAGTAAGGCTGATGATACACCAGTCCTTTATTAGTTCTATAAAGACTGGAAGCCCTTGGGACTCTGATCTGCAAGCAGCAGAGTACCCTCACCTTGTGATAAAAGATGGACTTGCCTGCCTGACTCTGTCCTCAGCTACCTGCACTCACACCCAGATGATAATTCCCTGCACGGTCAGCCAGAGAGCAGGCTGAATCCTTCCCATGCTGGTTTGCTTACAGCCGCGCAGCAATTCAGCTCTAGGGTTCAGATTAAAAAACTCAGGAGATCTGGAACGGTAGTTGTACATTTATTCTTGAAAGACACACATGCTGTCCATTTGTACTGTTTACATTAGAGCTGATTATTTTAGACACATGTTTATTTTAATCTCATATATTCAGTTTTAAAAAAAAAAAAAAAAAAGATCCCTGGATAGAAAGTAGGGGGGTTTTATCCTCATGGGTTTGCCTGGAAGAAAGGTACTGCCCAGTTTCCTTCTTTTTCTGTGTGTGGATGTGTACAGAAAAGAAATCTTGCATTCATGGGTTTTTGTACCTGCCACCTGTCCTGTATTACAATGGCACACTTTGTCTGGTAGAACTGCATTGACTGTGACAGTGCATCTGTATATATACTCTATTCACAAGCACCAGGAGACTGACAATTAAAAGCACCGGCGCGGCAGTAAAGCAGTTTCTGGATGGCAAGGGGAGTAGCCAGTGCCACAACAGCACAAAGCTGCAGTGCAGTGTACAGAGGGATCACAGTTCAGGCAAGCATGCACCGCGTAATTTTGGGGAGTCCACAAGGAACAGACATGTGCACAAAGAATATTTAGGGGCACATTTTCAATGTAGCGTATGGGAAACATACAACCTCCACTAGCTTTAGTAGGATTCACAAAGACACATCCCAGCATCTTATACTGCAAATGTCCCCCTGACTGTCAAAAATGCACAGCAATTAAATTATCAATAGACAGGTATCGAATTCTGAATTCAACAAGTAATGATTGAAGTTACAAAATGGTTCCCAAAACAGGAAGGATTACTAAACCCAACCTTTAAAACTCTTGAGGGAGGAATAAAAAAAAAGGATGGGTACTTTCTTTTCTATATTTTCTGAATCCCAGATTTTTAAACTACCGTTGCATCATTGCTTTCCAGGATTACCTCTAGAACTGCTAAGGTTAGAAATACATAGAATTTTGTAGAAGAAGCTAGGATTTTCATGTTTCTAAGGTCTGTGCCTGTAAAAAAATGCACCAAAACTTAAGGTCTCATGATCATTTTGTGAGTACTAACAGTGATGCATACCTGAAGTATGTATCTATCCTGTTAATGACCCAAGCATATACCAAATTTTTACATTTAGCAGCATGTAATTTCCACTAGGGAAGAAATAGATGAAGGGGCAAGATGCTGTTGGATCTTTTTTAAGACGATTCTAGGTGCAGAGAATCTACAAAGTCCCTTCTCTGAACACAGTAAATTTTAAGGAACTATGGGTGATTTATTTCGTTATGGTTCTACTTTCAGACAAGACTTTATTGAGCAGCTCTTTCCTTTTAGCCATTCTCTGTTTCAAGCTGCTATTGGGTCTACCAGTTATATATAAATAGTCCCTGGTCTTGTTGTTTCCTTTGCTTATAAAAACAAATACAGTTACTGTACTCATATCCCCAATCTTTTTGATTGTTAGTTGAAGATGTGAAAAAAATCTCTTTAGCTGCTTGGGTCACAGTTGTTCTTTGGGCAGAGGTTCCTATAGTTTCAGCTAGTTGTTTCCATAAAGGTGTGGTTTTAGACTTCTTTTAAATCAAGAACTCCTATTCACTGCCTTCCACAAGGTTTTGTTTGAATCCTGTAGTAACAATAGTTAAACCCCACTACTATACCCTTGCAGAGCAGAAATAGAAAGTCATACCTGAAAATGTGATGTGTATGAACTTTCACATAGGGATAGGCCTCTCAGACTGTATGTCACATAGTAATTATAACAGCCATTATCATCCAAAAGGAAAAACTATGCAAGTGTGAAAATGAGAGATTAAATCCAGGTGCATTCCTACATAAGAATATATGGATCAGCGAGCAAGTCTTGGGGCAATACAGGGCATGAAAATCAGCCACAGCACTAAGCAGTCAGCATCATACATAGTACTTGATTATCAACTGTTAAGCAAAAGTAAGCTGTAAGCTTCGTAAACAAAGAAAAGCACAGATAAAAGGCTGATCTGAGGCACCCTACAAACCAACACCTTTTCTAGGCCTGGGCCATTAACACTACTCTTTGCTGATTTCCTGCAGCTCTAATTTGATGGAATCAGCACAGACTGGAGAAGAAAAGGAAGAATCAATTCTCTCCCTCGATGTTCATGTTTGCTTTTATTTATTAATGTTCTTACACATTGCCAGTCTTGCTAAACTAGCAAAGGGATTTACAGCACCAGAACAAATCTCTGCTGGCTTTTTAACCAAGAATGTTAAGAGATTGTTTCTTTCCCATCCAAAGTACGTATTTACCCAGAGTAAATTAACACTGCAAAACCAGAAAACTACCAAACAGGCATTTCTGATTGAAAATATACAAGGAACTCTCTCCCTCCTCCACCCCATTCATCTCACTGGGAGTTTCTGACTGAATGATTAAAGACAAAGTTACCTTGAGAGGTTGAAGAATTAAGTCTACTTTTGAAGCAATGAGATAATGGGTACCCAAGAACTTGGAAAACAAAGTTGCTTACAGGATGATTCCAGTCATTTAGGGGGTACATCTCAGAGACGCAGAAGCTCCTTTAACCAAAGCCAGCCCCGGTAACCAAAATCCCAGCAAAACACAGATGACAGGACAGAATACTGAACAGCAAGAATACTTACATTATAGGATTTCCTTTAATCCATATCATAAAACTAGATCAGATGACTATCTAAGCAGGTAAGGATTAAATGAAGAACAATAAGTACAACAAATAAGAAAGAAAGGGACCAGTAAAAGATAACACGAAAGAGCAAGGCAAACAAAATATTGTACTAGGCCTAAGCAGCAAAATTTGTGCACAGCGCTGCTGGAAGTTTAATACGCAATACTACATATTTGGGAGTAAACTCAAGGAAAGGACCCCAGAATATGATAGAGATATTTTTAGTGTGACAAATTTAATGTGTTTATTTTTTCAATAGTCACAGTAATAATACTTTGATGCCATCTATAGTGGTTTCAGAACAGGAATATCATATTTGCTGACACTACTCCAAGTATTTCATGGATTGTGTTTTGCCCAGCAAGCTGAGGTGATGCAGAGTAGCCTAATGTCACACCAAGCACAACCATGCTGAACCAAGGTTACGGCACAGGATTCCTGCAAGGTAAATCAACCGTGGGATTATGTGTTCATGACAAATATGTATTTTACCAGAAAGCCAGACTTTATTCATTTGCATACATTCTTTTATCTTTCCTAAAGTTTCAAATTCCAGGGAAGTTTTTCCAAAGATGAAGAGACCAGAGGGTGGGCAAACATTCATGATAAAGGAGAAAAGTTATTTACAGTGAAGCTGAGCTCAGTCAGATAAGTGACTATTCTAATAAATGTTTGACTTTTCTCCCCCACTTTCTGGAGAGAGATTCATGCTTAAGAAATAAAGTGTCTAAATTAAGAAGCTTAATAATTTCTGCATTTAAGCTGACTTGGTGGCTTGTGGGAGCGCTTAAGGTTTATACTAGAAATTCCCTTGCATCCCAGGGATGAGGAGTGGAAGCTGATAAGATAACTTGAGGCACGGGAGCAGCATGTCTCACTCCACTGGCTCTGTCTTCAGAGTACATTAGTAGCTGGCATAAGGACGAGCCTAGCTCTCTTCAAAAGCATAAAAGAAGCAAAGGCAGATAGCTACAGTATACTGCCTATAGTTACTACGACACATTCACCTACCCTCAGCACAGGAACTCATTGCTACAGTGGCCTTTTTCAGATTTCTTCACTGTGGTAGACTCATTGTCAGGCAAAAGAAAAGGGAAAAACCTTTGTCTTAATTAGCATCAAGCATCAAATAGCAACATACCTGTGATGGAGTCACAGACCCCACACTGAGAACTGGAAAAGTCCTGAAGGCTTACTAGAGGGGGTATAAGTTTGGTCTTTCTCACCTTCTCTGCTCACTCCCACCAACCAGGTGGAAGTGACAAGGAGGCAGTTATTGCTTCAAGGCAGCCTCGCTGTGATTGAAGTAAGGATGTGGGATCATGCTTTTGCTGTGCAAACTCCAGCCCCAACCTAAGAACCAGCTCTACTGAAAAGACCTTTTCTGGGGGCAAAATTCATCCCTTCTGTGATGATACCTTGGTATGATACTCCCATTTACATAATATAACAACATTGTATTGTATTATTCTTGTCATCGATTATAACCCCTAAATCCTTTCTAAAAAGGCAAACAAACAAGAAACTCCCACAAGGGTATCCCTTCTTTTTTAGGATTTTTGCTAAAGATAAGGAGAAGAAGAGGGGCAGGAGGTTTTCAGAAGCTCCTTGCACCTGTTAGGCCACCCATCATTGCATCTGTGAAGCTGCTTGTCACACAGGTGCACCCTCTGCACACACATGGAAGCAGCGTGGTTAGTCCAAAACTGCAACGTGTATTGCACAGCTCAGTTACTTAGATATTGCATTTAACTAGACACTCTTAGTCCCATCAGTTAAGGGCTAGCCAGTGTGACTGAACACCGCAAAATACTCTCTGTGAACGTTTGTATCAATTCCTTGTCAAATTTGCCTGCATTCACATTCCTTCTGCCTACACTTCTCACAAATGGGCTATTCATTAGTTTTATGCTAGGCCAGAAATATGTGCTGAAAATGGAGATGCTCAAAACAATTTCCAGTTCAACAAAAAAAAAAAAAGGAAAGGGGGGGGGGAAGGAAATTTTGTCTGTGTTCTCAGATATGATAAAAAAGGAGTGAGAAATACAAATTGAAAGTGAGTTTTGAAATTGTAACTAGGGCAATGGTAAGTCTCTAACGGGCAAAGACTGCCAGAGAGTAGCACTATTCTATGTGTTCCACTGAACTAGGGGCATCATTGCAGGTATTTAGCAAACTGGCCCCAAAAGGTGTCTGAGGCCATCCTGGATGTTCCAGGTTTAAGGCAAGGGCTTGAAGTTCTAAGTTGAACTACAGGCATGCCAAAAAGGAAGGACAGAAATTATGTTTCCTATGGTCTTCCATCCTCTTCTGTCTTCAGACTGTTAGTGCTTCAGGGCATGACTGTATATAAGCGCATTTGCAGATAAAAGCAGCAGAGGCAGGCAAAAATTATAGTGTGGGTGAAAAGAGTTGATCAAAATGGTTGAACAAATACAATTATGAGTGTATTTTTATCTTCAAATTACTCATAAAATGTCTGGGAAGGAGCTCTGAGCATTGTTGTCGGGGTTTTTGTAACCAAAACTTACCTTAAGAGTTGGGAGGATGTATCAAGAGGAAGAGATGAAGGAGGAGCATGGCAGCAACCCAAGGGTTAAGGCAGCTGGAAAAAAACAGCCAGGAAGACGGTAACAAAGCAAACACCTACTCAGCAGAGTGTTTAATGCCAAAGATCAAGTTATGGCATGTAACTGGTAATATTGCTGAGGTCAAGAGGCTGCAAACCCTTTTATGATGGTTATCTCTGTCTCTCAGCTTCCCATATTTTGACTTTACACTCCATTTTTCTTTCACTGGCCCTCACGGTAACTGCCTGGTTGATGGCTATTCTGTTCAGCCTTTAAGAAAGCAGGGTAAGTCTCAGCCAGCATTTCTGTGGTTTCTGTTTCCTGTGTCAGCAAATAACTTTGAGTAACAAATGCATTCAGGAAAATCAGGGTCTCTTCATGGACAATTTGCAAATATAAGAAGACTCAAAAATTCAATTAAAAACTGACTTGTTATGAATTGTTATCTCTGCCTCTTCTGTTTGCAGCTCAGCAACCATGTGCAGCCTGTCAAGCCAACACACACCCCCAAAAACATGAGATGAATCATTTCTGACCTTGTTCTTCCTGTGACCTTATAGCACTGGCTTGCAGAAAGAATATGTGTATACAGATATCTTGGCATAACTTCAAGAGCTTTTCACAACTGCTGACCATCTGGCTGTTAGATCTAAGAGGGATCTATTAATGTTAGAGCTAGAACATTGCCAAGCTGCAGCAGAAACTGCACAACAGAAGTATGTACAGGTCCTCTTTAAAACCCTGATAGAAATCATTGTAATTGTTTTATCCACATGTTTACTCAAGTAATGTCGCCTTATTTCTGGTGCCATCACATGCAAAGGCATTATCCAGCAAGGAGCTCCATTGTTTTATAGTATGGTAATATGCAGCCCCAGACAGTTTTAATTCCAAATTTATGTCTCCAAAAGACAATTTTTTGTGCATCCTCTTGGTCCTTCCTGCCCTTTGGGATTATCAAAAGCAACAGAATAGAAAGACATAGGTGCTGTTAGAGGTAATGTAAGTTAAATGGGGCTCTGCATTGTAGTAAGGTTTTACACTGCTCTTGCTCAGCTTAAAGCCTGGTAGAACAAGTTTGCACCATCCAGCAGTTTACTGCATTGATAGAATATACAATAAACAAAGAACAAAGTGCAGGGAGGGAGAGATACCGGAATGTATACAGTTTATGGGTCAATTTATGCAGTATCATGGGGGCCGATGTACAAAATGTATACTCAGACACCTCTCCACGCTTTTATTTTGTTGGTGTCACAGAAGAAATGATCCAGAGGCATTTGGCGGTATCATCTTGCATGTCAGTTTACAAAGGTCTTTTCATTCAGTGGGAGCAACAAGAAGTAAAAGGTATGAGAAGAATAAAAAAACCTGTATTGTGTTGAAATTGTTACTAATTTTACAAAACACAAAGTCATTTTGAAAACAATAAAATGTGATCATAAATTCTGCATTTTCCCTTGAATAATATTTTGAAAATTGTCTAAACATCCATGCTTTCTCTTATAGATCCATTTAAATGTATTTAGAATGTGTATGGACTCTTAGGCCTGAGATTAAAATGTATTTTCTAAACATTTTCTCATTTTTTCCCATTGGGCTGAATGGTCTAACTTAAAATATTGCCTCAAAGTATTTTTCCCTCTTATGTATACTTCCAATGATCAGATCAGTCTATGAAATTCAGGGATTTGATCTGAACTGAACCAAGTATGAAAACCTTTTGAGGTTTGCCCATCGCTGCTTACAATGCTGTTTTGAAAAATAACCTCAAGGCTATTTAATTAATCGTTCATTCTTTTAGTCTCCCAACCCAGGTAGATTAATACCTATGCTGCCCACAGATCAATGACTTCTGGAGTCTCCTACAGATTAGCATGTGTGTAGCTTAACACCGTTTTGCCTTAGAAGGAAAGAAAGAAGGAAAGAAAAAAAGAACAAACATATTCCCGGGAGGAACCTTCCAGGGATCAATTCATAAGCAAAGGAAACATGCTATTCTCAGCAAGGAAACAATGTATTTTTTGTCTGCTACAGTGATTAATAACATGCTAAAGCGAAAGCCTATTTAAAGGACTCCATCAATCCATGTAGACCAAAAGCTGACCCACTTTAAATCCCTACAATATAATGAGAATTGTCCCCCACATTTGTTGTGCTGCCTTTTTTTTTTTTTTTTTAATTTAGAGAAGCAAATGGAAGCTGTAGAATTGCCACCAACAATTTCCTCCACTAAGAAAACTGAATATCACTGTTAAGAGCACCCAGAAATGGTAGAAGTTCAGCAGTACAGCACTATAAATAAAATCCTAGCACTCTAGAGAAACCAACTTAAAAATTTCCAAAACTCAGGGTACATGGGAACCACAAAGTATCATGCTGTCATTTTTCTAGGCATACAACAATTCAGAAGAGGAAGGATTTTTTTCCCAGCCCAAATTTCAATATCCCAAGCAAGGTTCTGCCTGTCTTTTGTCTTCAAGGACCACAAACACAGACCAAAAAGCAAAGTTTTGTCTGCCTGTTTCTGTCTAACAGAGGGGGTAACATTTTTCTGGAACTGATGAGATAAAATCGATGTCTATGAACATTCAGGAGCTCAGAGATTACGTCTCAGGTTACGGTCAGTAGAATCAATCCTCAGCCTCGAACTTTGCCTCCTCCACATTAGCTGGAGATGAATATTTGCTGATCTTCTTGGGCCATGACTCTGAAAAGGACCAAATCCTTGCAGGTGATGTTTAGTCAGTAGCCCAGACAGCACTTACTAACTTCAAGAACCAGACACCCTTGAGGTCTGCTCCAGCAAAACACGCATGCAGCTACTCGGATCATGAGTAATCTTGATGATGTTGGTAGGACTACTCAGATACACAAAGTCACATTGGGATTTTAGTGGGCAGAGGACCTTCTGAATAAATTCATAAATCCTCAAAGCACGAGAAGGCTGAAAATATAAATTTTAAAAAATAATCAAAATCTTCAGTCAAAATAGATAAAAATCTCATTTTCTTATCTAGTGAAAAAGTAGATTTTATTGAAGACAAAATCTGAATTATTAATGTACAGCCAATAGCCAAACATAAGATAGAGTGTATGCTAATTTCAGAGTTCAAATAGGCATTTATGATCCTAAATTTAGCCGCCCATTAAAAGAAAGTACCTTGGCCAAGCTGTTTAAAAACACATCAAACCCATTAAGAAGCACAAAAAGCTAAGGCACTGTCTTCAGTCTCAGACAGTCAGGCAGCGATAGGGCTAGTGAGGAATACCTCCATCCATATCATTATATGGATAGCATGCAGTAGGACCAGTCAGTTGCCAGTCCCACCAGATGCGATAAGAAAAAAAGCTAATGAGCAAAGTTAGCAGGGCTGATGACAAAATAAAATCCTTGATATAATATAGAATGGATAAATAACAACAGAAATTCTTGGCGCCCAAAACTGGAGAACTGTCTTAATAATATCCTGCCATGAAGCAGGCTGTGAACTAATGGGTGGGAAAGTGCACCCTAATTCTGCAGCCTGAGTGTGCATCTGGGCTATAGCTCTTGCTGCCAGGCTGGGACCAAGGGAGAGCAGCAAGCGAGGCTGCGAATGAGGGCTGCTTCTTTCTGTGCTCCAACATGCATCGGCCTGGTCCCTTTGATCCATGAGTGTCTCAGATTTGTCTTTTCCACCATCTTGTGAACAAAGACTTCATGCTCCCTTTGCTCTCTTTTTCATCGGAAACTCACGTAGTGCTGTAGGGCTCCAGCTGTCTTCAAAGGATTTAGGGCAGTTTACAGTATCTATATATCAGCCCCACAACACTTCAAAAATTGGGGAGCTTAGGCCTATATGACCTTAAAGTGCTCCCCAGAGCTGGTCCTACATTGGCAAAATGCACTGGGTTAACATTATCTGCCTGTAGTACATAACGAAATTCATATTTGAATGGTAAGTACTTTAAGTGCTTTTTCATAATATATCACCAATGTATTTTCTCACTCTAGTTATTACTTATTTCTAAAACCTTCATTACAGAAGCAGTTAAAAAATAACTTTATCCTTTTAAAATGTTGATTTGTTTTTCTTGCAGAGAATGTGCTAGGAAATGTCGAGGTAAGCATTAGTTAAAGGGCTACTACACCATGCCAGCAGGAGCAATCTACTTCCCATGCATATATTCCTGAACATTATTTTGTTCCCTTTTTCTTTGTGAATGGGAACCACTTGCTTACAGCAGCTGAGTGCTTTCCTCCCCCCTCTCTAGCCCTTTCTTCACCTGCTCAAGAGCAGGGGCATGTTGAAGGCATGGGCAGTGGAGGTATACATAGCAGGTCTGTGCATTAATAGGTACAGTTGTCCCAAATAAATGCATCCTACACACATCACTTCAGGCTGAAAACTCAACATTTTCTGTGAGTTAAAACTGTGTTAAGCTGTTTAATTGTTTTGTGATTACCAGAGCACTTACCTTGTGAGGATATTAATTATCCAGGCATAAAAAGACCAAGTTTTTCTGTAAGGATAGAACCATTCTTATTTTTTTTTAAGTTATTCAAGTTTCTTTTACTCATTCCAGCTAAATAGATCTTGCCTGGCAAAGAGGAAAAAAATGGGTCTAAATGCAAATTAACATTACTGTTTAAATATCACAGACCATTTTCTCTGAGCCCAGTTACAATAACTAGTAATTATAAAAATTGCTTGCCTTGGGCTTCTGGCTAAGCCAATGCTAAACTTGTCCTTTTATTAGATCTGTCAGACTGAGTTAATTATCTTTATGATAATAGATGTGCCTTACCTCAAACAAAACAAATACCCTTATAATTAGCTTTTTAGTTAGAATTTTAATTTATTTATAAAGACTGTTTGTTTTGTTTCCTTTTCTGCTTTACAAAGAAGTTTGGGTTTTAACAGGTTACTAGTCAGCTTAGTCATGTTTAAGAGAAAACAGGCTCATTAGGTTGACCAAAAGGTTTTGTGGTTGTTTAACATTGTATCTCACCTAGCCACTGTGAAATCTGTTGGGCTCTGTGAAGATGCTGGTGTGTATTTTTGTGAAAGACACGGGAGAGGGAGGGAGGAAGAAACAAGGCATGTTCTTTTATTCCAGAAAGTTCTCTCTGAGTTGACTTTTGAAACAGCACATTAACTGAATTTAATAGTGAAGCGTGCCAGCAAACACTAATCCTGGCCGCATGTTTTCTTTTGAATCCTTTTTCTGAAGTCAGAGCTGAACTTTCCTTAGACTGCTGAAAATAGAAAGCATAGTCTGGTTTAATATATCTCTGTCTCCACAAAATCCCTTTCAATGTCTCTCTCTTTCTTTCCTCTTTTTTTCCTTCTTATCTTCCTCACATATTCTCTGAACCGATCCTGCACACCCTCCAAGCAGAGCTCCCAGTAAGAATGGAGGGCTTGCAGAATGGGATCTGTACTTTATTCAGGATTTCAGATGTGTTTTTTTCCACTAAACAAAAAAAATATTCCTCATGCATCAGAACCATCTCTTATTTTCCAAACAGAAAAAAAATAGTACAAAAATAAAAGAGTTCCAAATTCAGAGTTGATGGAAAACGCAATTTACAGATTAACAAATTAAATAACATGGTTAGGAAACAAGTACTTTGTGTATTATTTTAGTTCTGTCACAGTGATAGGATCCAGATTGGATTTGTCAGATGAAGCCTGTTTAAATCAGTGTCATGGTGCAACTTCTCTAGATCTAAGTGTCCCCATGTCAGTAAAGCAGTCCTATCTGAAAACATCGTAAGGGTCTCAGTTCATTAATATTTCCATTAGCATTTGAGATCCAAGGAATAGATGAGGCTAACTAATACTGGTTTTCATCTTAGTCCCTCTTTATCATATCTTATTCCCTCTCACTGAAGTAGTCGAACAGGCTTGATATGCAACAAATGTAAGGGGAATGTGGATAAAAACGTGGTAGCAATTACAGTAGGAGGAGACATTACCAATATTTACAAGTTTTTCAATTAATAAAGTAATTTCAAAAGTAAACAGCTTTGCAACCAAATGAACGCAAATGCAGCTGTTTGGTAATGAAAAAAAAAATACCCATTGCTATGCACCTGGTGTAAGCATGAAAAAGGAAAAAAAGACCAAGTTGAAATCAACACAGATATATCTTTCTACTCTCTATATACACAACAACCAAACTTGCAAGCCCCTCAGAAGTACATTAAATAATACTTAACAATGAAAATGTACTATTAAATAAAAATAGTAGTGACAGCTAACATGGAAAGCAATGCAATACAGACATATTTCTGTTTGCAATTAAAAATGTCTTCATTTATTTTTCATAAGTCAAAGCTCTTTGGTGAAAACAAATATTTCTGTGGTCAATAATTAAAATTAACATGATAGAAGGTTATATTTTCCTAACTTTGTACAGCCTATTTGACTGGTTTAAGTCACCATTAAAGACTGGATGTTCATTCTATATTTTTGAGAGATGGCAGGAATGGAAAGAGAAGGAGAGAGGAAATCAAAATAGAAATTGAAATGTTTCAGCTGTGAGAAAGAGTGAGTAAAATATAATGTCCATCCAACACTTCCTCTCAGAAGGAAGGTTTTATTGCCAGCCATATTTGCTTGCAGTTCTATAAATGGTGTAAAATCTCTTAATAGCAAGACCAAGTTTATATCTTTTGGGACCCTTCTGTAGTCTTTCAGTAGGTCCCTTGTAATATTAACAGGGCTGTGTATCTACTTAGTCCCTCTTTATCATTTCTGGCTGGGGAGAGAGGCAAGGATATGCCGATGACAGTGCCAGTTTTTGGTGAAGCCTGAACCCCTGGAGCCAGGTCTGTGCTGAATGCCCATGCTAGCTGACAGCCCTGTGGGCAGGATTTCTGCACACATGAAGTCCTAGTGATCGCTGATGCAGTTATCCTCCTCAAAACTGAGGAAGATTTGTTTGCCAGCACATGTACTGCAGTTAGAAAAAGATATCTAGAACAATAGATAACCTCTCCCTGCAGCCCCCGATCATACCTGAACTTGGCATTTTGCGCTTACCCATAGAGGAAAAGGACTCCTGAGGCCCCAGAAAATCCTTTGCTGAAGAAAATAGAAAGCTGATCTCCATTTTCCTTAGCAAGTCAAGGTGCAATACCACAACAACATTAGCCAAACTAAGCTGATGTTTCTTCAATCACCCCTCATTCACAGCTCATTTTCCTGGTACTTTGCATCAGCCCTGGTGCCTGTCTGATCCTGTGCTGAGATGGTTCAGGGAGCTGAACTAGCAGAAACTTTTTTTGCTGGGTTACTTTTCTGCTAGCGTTGTTCTGTGACTCACCTCACTGTGGTATCAGATGAATGCTGGTGCCAGTACAGGTAGGAATATGAGGCTAGAGGTGAGCTTTTAATGGTTTTTGCTCACAGGACTGCAACGCCAAGCATTGCTGCTACACAACTACTCACCAGCTGGGTGTATTTCAGTGATTGCTGGGATTCTCTTTGCCCAAGTCAATATTTTAACTTTCCTGTGTAGTTTCTTAAACAAAACATTTTGATCTATTTCTTTGTTAAGCAACATAACAGAAATACTGTAGATATATCCCAGCTTTCTATACTTTTTTTTTTTTTTTCAGATGCTCTGGCTAGATGGGGAAAATGTAATGAATAAAGATAAGGAAACCGGTTAAATCACACTGTTCCCATTATCATTTATGCCTGTATTAAAGTAAAATTCTGAATTTGATGTGGCCATATTTGTGCTTTCTTGTACAGAAGCATACAACAACAGTTCCTGCTCAAGGAATTTATATTTTACATGGAGATGTAATACCTCAGTACTATAGAAACATACCTAAGATGTAGCTGTTCTGTACATAGCCCATAATATTAATAGAGATCATAACATGCAGTCTGTTTTTAATAGTCCTAGGGGACGCCACATAAATAGAAAAGTATGAACTCTCTCTGTCAAAGCAAGGATTACCTTCTCCCTCTGCAAAATTTTCCAAAATTCTCATTAATTACAATCACATATGAAATATAAGACTCCTATTGGAAAAAGAAAACATTAATTTCTCTACGAACTAATGCAAAATATCTTAAAAGCATCTATTCTTACAATGACATGACCAATTATATAAGAACAGAAAGCTTTTCACCATTGAGAAGACATCTTCAGGAAAGGTCAAAGGTACTTGACTCTGTTCTGCTCTATTATGGCTCATACAGATCGTATGCCCTGCCACTGTCCTGCAAGGAAAAATGCACCACAACACGGACAAGGCAGTGTTAGCTCTTAAAAAAACTTTAGAGTGACACTTTCATCTTTTAACATTTTAAAGTGAACTTCAGAATGGAATGCAGAGATCTGTTGCATATTGGCTCTACAAATGATGAATGGGTTCATCCGAATACGGATCTTCCCTAAACCAATGTGAAAAGAGCATTACTAAGGTTGCAAAGTCAGATCTGCCAAAGTTAGGAAATGTCACAGTTAAGGTTGCAACTTCAACTCAATCCTCTTGGGCGTAAGCATTATGATAGAAGTTGTAATTAGTTTCCGGTCTCTTTTTTTCCACAGGACTACTGCTTTGCAGGATGGAAACACAGTACCCATCACTGCTGGTTGTTCATAAAATATAAGATTATGAAAAACATTGTTATACAGACTAAACACTATTTCTCAAACATCTCGGTCAAAGGTAGTTGGTGTACATAAATTCTTTGCATTTGTATGTACTGTACATTATTGTGAAAGTTACTCTTCTCATGAGATTAATAGTGTCAATTAGGCTGTCAAGGATGAGCGAGCCCATCATGTGCGTTTTGACAGAATGCTTGGGTTGATTAGCTTCATGCAGATATCATAGCTTAATATTTACATTTGAGTAACTAACATTTCACAAACACTCTTTGAATATTTTCTGCTTACAGAACTGCATTCATAAATATGATTTGTCTTTCAAAAAACATCATAGCATACTGTACATCACTTAAATATGTTCATTTACATAGGTTGCAGACATAATTATCAAATCAAGATTAAAACACCATTTCTCTTTACTATATGAACAGGCAAAAAAAAAGCAGTTGAGTGACTTTGTTTAGGATTGTAAAAGACAAGGTCAGGTTCCTCATTCCTGTATGTAGTTTCTAGGACTAGACAAGGCTGAGTTATATTTACTGTTTACACCACTGGGGAAGGGAAAATCTTCTACCTGTGGAGGAAAAAAATGCAGTGTCCTGTTGGCTAGACCACATATTGGGCTCAGCAGTTGATCTAACCCTTACGAGCAAGGGAAGGAGCCACAAATGCACCTCTTGGACATCACATCCTTTCGCTTCACCTCTCATTTCTTGGCAGACCCTCTTTTCCTAACAACAGTCTCCCAGCTTGGAAAGTGGACAGGAACTGCTCTTCCCCCTTCCTGCAACCGTAATGGAATGAGGTGAAGTATGAGGAGGTGTGTTATTTACAGGAGCTGGCAGCATAGCTCCTCCTTTGCTCTGCAATGCAAATGCAGAGCAGAGACCAACAGTATCTGGAGTGTGTTTTTTTTCCAATTCATAAAAGAGATCTTAATTTTTTTAAATGAGGGTACAGTGTCAAAGGCAGATTTCCTTCAGAATGTCATATACCACTCTCAGCAGGGCTTTTAGTTTTCAATGATTTCTGTTATATATGCCATCTGCTTTCAGTTGTGCCCTGACCAAATCTCCTCTTGGATGCTATTTCAGGGCTGTATATCTTAGACATTGCAAGGTCAGAATTCCAGGCAAGGTACTCTCACTGTGCCAACAGATAAACACCTTCTCAATTTTTATTTGGTCTGTGCTCAAATTAACCTCTCATTGACTTCAAGTCAGGAGGCTGGAATTTGGCCCAAAATAATAGTTCTAATAAAATTAATGAAAATCCAGTACGAAAAAGGATTCACAAACAGAACCACAAATGTCTGCAATGTTTTAAAACATCGAAGAAAACATATCTTATCCCAAGTGCCTCCTCCATGGTGGCTAACATATAGACTGGGTTTTTCTATTTTGTAGCATGAGTTCTCTCCACTCTGTTTCTGTTTCGGTCATGTGTGTTCTCCAGTGAGACTGCAGGGAAGCTGGATAGAGGCTGAGCACCTAACTGCCAGGCCTTTACAACCTCAGTGTAAAATTTAATCTTTCCTTACCTGCATCTGTCCACAGCATGAATAAGAATAGTCAATGGGCTAATGTAAATCAAAGAAGTAATAGTCATTCTCCCTCATGCTGTGACATTGAAGGACATGTCACGGGCTCACTAAGTGAGGCAAGGAGAAGGCTAGTGACTCCTGTGTTGGCTTTTCACCACATTAAATCCTGCTGTGTCAGGGATACTAGATCACTGTTGTGGGAATTAGTAACTACGTGGGAAAAGACAGGAAGGACTGTTCAGAGAAATGTATTTTAAAAGAGGATTGGAAGAAACACCAAGAGAGCAAATGAATAAAACATGACAGAGGCAATCAGAGAGGTAAGGGAGACAAAGAGAGCATTAAAGTGAAAATATTAAGTGAACGATAGGGAGGAAAAGATGCATGGAAAGTAAAAATGGAGATGTGGGATAAGGCAAGATTGTCAGGGACTTTGCATGTTCAGGTCAATAGTTTGAATTTCTCCATTATATATTTGCACTGCAGCCGTGCCAGGAGCAAAGAGTGAGCAGTAAGGTAGCAGGTGACAAAACACAGCATTTGGAATTGAAAGAAAGGATAGACTTTGCTGGCACCTTTACAAAAAAACAGTCGGGAGAGTACCTTTCTGATAAACTGTTCTTGAATATACTGCCAGAAATGTAAACATATCAGAGACTGAGCTGGACTCCCCATTTTTCACACAAAACCTCTTTCCAATTCACAGCTATTAGGGTCACTAGAGAGATGGTGGAGGAGAGAGAGAAAGTCTCACATTAATTACAGATTGACTACGTCAACTCCACTATAATATGAAAGAACAAAGGCCAATGCTGTGAGACAGGTAGGGAGAGCACATATAAAAAGTGGAAAGGTCTGACAAGGGGCCTCACAACCTCCACATCCCTTACTGCTCCTTTCACAAAATAGTAACCACGACAAAGCTCCAGTGAACTGGAGGCTGTAGCTGGGAATAAGAAATTTGAAAATAGCATTCTCTCTTCTCTTATTCCTAATTGTGAACCATACTGAAGCAGAAGATAACCAAAGGGAATCATTGAAAAGAACCATAGCTGCATTAAACTCACGCATACCTTCTGAGGTCTGGCAATGTGTGCAACCTGATATAGGTACAAGGGACCTATCAGTGGAAGGTATGTAAAGATATTACAAGATCTCCTTGTTCAATTCCCAAGCTGAAGAATTACCTGCAATTCACAAATTAGTTCAGCCCATCTTTACAGATCAAGGAAGTTTTCCAGGAATAAAAAAGGAAGTCACTGGATTATAGTTATTACAAAGCCAGAGGGAAAAATAGCACAGTAGAGCACTATATTTATATCTACAAAACCATAGATAGCAAACAAAACAAAATAAAAATAAAATACCCCTAAGCAGTCTAAATTGCATTGCAAATAAAACTTTATATTAAGAGATACATTTGTATACCAGGAAAATTAGATGTGAAACTTACAGTAACCACAGATCAAACCATTAAAAGTAAAACATGGTCTGTGGAAATCTTGATGGAGTCATGATTGAGAGAATGCTTAGTAAGGACTTCAAAATTTGACCTAATAATAGGATTTGCATGTCCGGTTTTAAAATGAAACCCCATGGAAGTCATTTTCTCTTGGTACATACACATACTTCAGCTTAACAGTAAAGGGAGAAACGTGAACACATTAAGGATAGAATATACCATGTAAGTATCCCAGAAGGACTTAACAGAGTTTAATTTAGATTAATAGGATACTGTATAACTACTTCTTGCTTGTTAAGCACTTTTTATTAAGATATAACTACTGTCTAATACTTTTCCATCATTCACACTGTAAAAGCATAGAGAATAACAATTTCAAAAGTAATGAAATTCCATTTTCAGAAACAACCAAGACATTCAAAGCTGGGTTTGTTTTTAAGAGTGTAGAAGTGGCATTTCCTAATTTTAGCTCTTCAAAGGACAGTTTAATTTTGTCATTTAATCTAGCCTTAACTAGCTGTCTAGGTTTCTTCTGCAGTTAGTGAAGAGCAATAAATACCTCCAACAAACAGTTAATCCATTGTAAAAAAGGAGACTAGAGTAGGTGGATTGTGTCACTTGATGTTTACGAATGTCTCTTCATTAACATTGAAGTCATGCAGATGACAACCTTAGACTAGACTTGAACCTTTACAGAGCTGAAATGAAGTCAGATCATCCTCAACTCACAGTGTAGTCTTCAAAATCTCCACCCTACCAATTATTTCAATATTAGAGGTATATTTGGCCTTTAAGCACCTTTGGATGGGACATTAGTTCTCTTAAATCATCTAGTTACTTTAGGTCATGTAATTCCTACCATTTAGGAAAACTATTAAATGCGCATGAGGACTGGGACATGTTTGGGAAAGAAAACCAGGTCCTAAATTTTTATTGGTTTATGTTAAAAGAAAAATATTAGCATGCTCAGTTTCACCAATTACAGTGACCAGCTATACCAGTGACTACTACTCTACAGAAAGAATACACTCTAGTTCCTCTACCCTGAGCCATGAGAGGGACTGATTACTTCCCTTTGAAGACAGTGAAAGCTACATATAGTGGGATCCTCGTTTCAAATGCGTGTTTCATGAATATTTGAGAAACACCTACTATGAACTGGAGCAGGCAGGTGATGAAAGATAGAAGGCCAAACACAACTGTTGAAGTACAGAGAGAAGTGTAAAGAAAGGATGATTGCTACTGGCAGAGAGAAATATTTGCATGTGCATATATCCCTTCCATAACTATTATATCCCAATATTTTTGCAAAATTAACAGGTATATCTGCACAGCAGTATTCTGAGATAAAGAACTGTTATTTGTATGGCAAAAACTGAGGTTCAGAGAGATGAAAGACTTCAGTCACAAAAACATTCATTAGTGTGCTAGGCTTTACTGTCAATGGGAACTGTAAGCTTAACACATGCTTGGAGCTTTGCTCAATCGTGACCATAATTCTTTTTTCAGTTCTTCAAAGTAGCTAGTAACTAAGATGGATATAAATTCTATTTAATTGTGTGCATTTTATAGCATTTCTATAGGACCTGATTTATTGTGTATATAACCCTATTGATTGCATCATTATTTAACTCCATTAGAATGCTATTGAGAATGAATTAATTCAGAACCAGCTTATTCTTACATTTAAAATCCACACCAAAATAGAATATGACACTTGTAAACTGTGAGATAAAGACTTAAAAATACACTTTTTAATACACCCATAGTTACCTGTTGTCACCCTGGGTAGGAAGAGTAACAGAAGATAAACAGTCATCATGATATTTCTGACATAGCAAAAAGTCAGGGAAGCTTCATGAATGTCCTTTTCCAAACCCTCTGCTCCAAAGACATAACATAGAAACTGTTACAACATCTTTCAGATGATAGAAGTTTCCTATGGAGCTGGGACAACAACCTGGTTTTGTAACATTGTTGAAAATATATTATGTTTATTTGTTCTATTTTTACCTATCTATAAGCAAAGTATCCACTAAAGTGTATAACAACAGACCCTTAGTCCTGCTAGAGGAAAACATGGTCAGAACTGCTTGCAACCACTGTTCCTCAATAGCCAGCTAGCATGTTCCAGTCTTGCCAAGTCTAAACATTTTCAGAAGGGGATCCACACATCTGGATGACTAAATAATTGGAAACCTCGGGTTTTATGACATTCACCTATTACTCATTTCTTTCTTTTCTATTTGTTCTGGGTTTTGTTTTGTTTTGGTTTTTTTAAGCAATGAAAACTCTCAAAGCAAAAGCGGATCTTCCTAAATAGTAGGCTAACAGTAAGCGTCTCATGAAAAATGACATTTTATCTGGAATATGGAAATATGGGGTCAAATTCTGATTCCAAAAAAGGGAAGCAGTGACCATGAAGCCACTCATGAGCCCAACATCATCATGAATAGCATGAAACCTTCATTGTTTTGTACAGCTCCTAATACCGTGCTCCTCTTTTTACATATATCTACCTATGTTTAGGCATAGACCTGTTGCTTACCGTTAAGGGCTGCTTTCATCTGATGAGTTTTGGTGACCTCCTTCCAGACCAACAAATGTCACTGACTACAGTAAACAGAAGATGATGAAAGCTCTTTGAATCTTTTGCAATCTTCAACATCAAAATATCGTAATCACCATTTTTCCTGAGGCTCACTTTCCTGCTCAATACATTAACGGTGTGTGCTTTAATCTTACCATTTTCGGTTTGTGACAGAGTTCAGCTAACCACAGTATCCTCAATTCAACACCACCCACCGTTTCTATCCATTTTGTACTGTCAGAAGCACATCAAGCAGCCTCTGAGTGTAATCACATCAAAATCGATTTTCATGGCTGAGAGAAAAATAATGGAAATTTCTCTAATGTAGAAAATGTATGTGTTCCTTTTGGTTAACCAAAATAGACTATATATCAGGACTGTCAAAATTAAGTTTTCTTGATTCAGTGCTCTTCCTCAGACTTGTGTACAAATTACAAGCCCTCACTACAGAGTGTCTTTAACATAATTTTCTGTTGGACTGGCTCAATGTGGTTCCCACAAAATGAACAGTCTACCCAAGCGATGGACTACACATCATTCCCCAGATCAGATCCACAAGTAAATTACTTCAGGGGTTATACATAGAACCCCTGAACCTACGCTGAAATGGGCAGCCAGGACTTTATACTTGCATGGAGCCTCATGACATTATCGACTCTTGCACAAAGTCTGCTGCAGGGTATAGAGGTCACACATGAAATCATGGATCAACTCTGTGCATGTATAACCCCTCAAGAAATGTGAGAGACTCTATGCATTACTGTACAAGTGAAGTTCAACAAAGCTTTCAAGAAGCATAATTCAACAAAGGTATGCTCTAAAGGAACAAGAACCTCTTAAATATAATCATCGTTTTTAATTATTTGACAGCGTTGTTTGAGAAGCACGTTCAAATGTTAGTTTACTGTTCCGAATATGTTGATCACCTGTGACTACTCTAATCAGTTGTGCAATACTATGTTTCAGGGTTAGACTTGTTCACCTCTTTTAAACAGGTTTGGAATGTTAAAGTGAACGTACATAGGCATACTTGTAGAGATTCTGGTAAGAGCCAGAAAGAGAGAAAAGGTTCAAATAGTTGATGTTATTTCCTGGGGTTATCTTGGAATTAGGTACCAGAGAAGAGACTGGCAGCAGTAGTAGCTAGGCACATGTGTTTGGGATGCAGCAAAAGCATTTTCTGTGGAAATACACAGGAATCTTCTGAAGGTAATTACAGATGGCCACAAATATTTATTAAACTTTGAAAATTAATATGGTAGTGACCTACATTCTTAAAACAGGATTAGTTTATCAGTGTTTAAAAGTGATTTTTCTGGTGCATATGGAAAAAGTAGGAGTGGCTGGTTTTGACTCAGAAAGGCTTTTGTTGTTGCTTTGCTAAGGAGACACAGTCTAAATGAAACTATGATGTCATGGGTGAAAACTTGGGTTAGGGAATTTTATCCAGAAAGTAGTTATCAGATGAGGTTCTGCAGCAGTCTCTTCTGGATTTTGTTCTATTCGGTCACTAACAATTCAGACGATGGAACAGAGAATATACTTATTAAATTTGCAGCCGACGTAAAGCTGCGAGAGATTGCACACACATTTAGGGACAAAATTAGAAATCAAAATGGTTTTCACAAATTGAAGAAATAGTCTGAAAAATATATGACTCTACTTACTAGGTGTCAAGTATTAATGACAGGTAGGAATGAGCAGCTGCATAATACAAGAATCGGAGCAGCTGATCAGCTCAGGAACTATTCAGGAGAGTATAGCAGGCTACAAGCTAAACATGAGCAGCAATATCAAGCTGATATGAAAAGGGTTAATACTGTGTTAGGATACATAAACAGAAGTTGAACAGTAAGAGATGTGGAATGATCCTTCTTGCCCTCTTAGTCCTAGATAGGCTTAGTTGAAAATAACACATCCCGATTTGGGTGCTATGCTTCAACAAGACGTGAACCACTTGGAGAGACTTCGAGAGCAGGGTAACCAGAATGAGCAGAGCCCTAGAAAACACAATCTAGCAGAAAAGATTGAAAGACTGAATTATTAAACTCAAGAAAAACTGTCAGGAGACCTGACAAGGCTGTTGCACAGTGGAATGGAACAAATTCTCCATGATATCTCACAGGCTAAGAAGAGATGATCTTAAATTACAACACCAAAGATTCAAGTTACAATTTAGGAATGATTTTCTAAATATAAGGCAGTGAAGAGATGATTGAGCTTCCACTGTCAGGGATCTTCAAGAACAGGCCAAGCAAGAATGGCACAGATTTAGCAGATCTCACCCGTAACCAAAGAGGTAGACCAGAGGAAGCTCTTTCCAGCTCTATTTTTATATGAGCTGATGACTATGCACTTAAGCGTCTGTGCACAGGCACTTGGACAGGTCTAACCAATTAACTTGGTCATGATGATGTGCAGCATCTCTTAGTGACAGAAGTACCCGAAAAAAAACATCAGGTGGTGTTGTCAGCTCCTGCAGTTTTACATTGGCTCAGCTCCTGAACGCATATAATGACAAGAAAACATTTCTTCTCACAGAGAAGGGAAAAAAGTAAATTTCTAATCTGGTCTTTGTGAAGAACTTGAAAACCTGTCTCCAAATGGCTTAAAAAATCAGATGACAAAGAAAAAGGGACAATGTTTCTACGCCATTAAATTCTCATGGTTTTGGGGGGCCTGACTCATGGTTTTTCAATGGAGTTGGCATTAATGGTAATGGGCTAATTTGAATAGACAAATTTAGAAATTGATATTCCTGAACTTCCTATTATAGAGAAGGCAATACTGCCTGAACAGCAGGTCTATTTCAGGAAATTAAAACCTCCCCATATCCTTTCAGATGACTTGATCGTTTCTACATTTCAGTCAATGTTACACAGGGGACATTGCACAATGCTTAACATGGTGGCAGAAAATTCACCTAGCAGAGAATTGTGAAGGCACAGTGTATCTGCTGAAAGACTCTCCAGCTGGGAACAGACATAATGGGGGCACAAGGAATTCATTCTTGGGCAATCTCTGTTGGGAAGCTGTTGCCTCAAATTAACAGTACTTCTGCCACAGAGGGGGTCTAGGTAGAAATTGCACATAGAAGAGCAGCTCTCTTCTTCACCAAGCAGGTCCAGACATCTGCATTCTCAAAATACACACAAGTTAAAGCATATTATAGATGTCAGACATGAGATTTGTTTAATGGAGTGTCTGTTTGCAGAAACTATTTCATTTCGAAAAACCCCCAACCTTCAAAACCCTTTTCTCCTGCATAGTTGTGATCTTTAATGTAAATTTTATGTTCCCTCTTCCACCGTATGTCCCTGCTGAATGCTCCTATTTCTGCTTTCCTGGAAATAGGCAATTTCTGTCATCCCTTCCCTCCTCCTCACAGACAGGTGAGAAAACCAGTGCTATTACAGATCACTTTCACAGAGTGGAAAGGAAAATCATAGAAAAGGCCTTTCTGATTAAGTAGTCAATCTCTTGAAGCACTTCCCTATTTAAGACCTGGAATAAATGTCATGCAAGTATTGCAAAGCTCTGATCATATTATTATCATGGTTCGGGCATTTTAAAATGCAGTTTAGGCTCCACTGGACTTCGTCCGTCTTTAGCATTATCAAAGCCCTTCTGTGGGATCTCCTCTTTCCACTTTCACAAACTTCTATGAGGCTGATAACGCAGAGGCAACATAGAGATGTCTTGACTATTGCCAGCTTCTACCTCCTGAGACTTGTTTTTTTTTCTGTACCTTTATCTCTACATTGGAAAGGTCTTCCCGTATCACATATCTTCCCCAGGCATTGCTAATCATCTTGTCCTATGGCTTCATCTTTGCTAAGGTGAATAAAATGAGTATCGTAATTCTCTCCAAGTGGGCAGTGTTTTTCACACTCTGAAGCATTTTCTATAGCACACTTACTGAATCCTCACCCAATTTTTATCATCCTTCTGAAAACCCAAATTTGTCAGAAGACTCCAGCTGAGACAGCCTTTCCATCTTACTGCTCTTACTCCAACTGCTATCAATAAGGCCAGAAGCCACTGAAACTCCCTTGTCAAGCAATAGCTGTCCTGCTGTTTCCACTGCAATTGCTTGTTTCTTGAACTTTTCAGTTCACCAAATAAAAGCAAGAGGATCTCTGGAGCATTCAGGAATGCAAAGAATGGGGAAGAGAGATGTTCTTCCTTTGATGGAGCAAAGCAGCCGTGTACAACCACACCGTCTCTTAGCTTAGTATCTTCTTAGAAACAGCTGTGATCTGAACCCCTGACAGAGAAGGTACAGTGGGATTTTGGGCCCAATGGCTGCAGCGGGAGGAATTCTTTGCAGAAATTCTTGGAGCACAGCACTGTGCTCCCAGAGCTGGATTTAACCCACTGAATGCAAATATGCCCTCAAGTTACATTTAAAGAGGATCCTCCTTGAGAATGTTAAGCACAGTTATAATGATCCATACATAAAGAGCAGAAACCACAGAGAAAAATCTATTACTGTTGCTGCAAAAAACTGTAGCAACTCATGAGAGTTTTACTTTTATTATTCATGTTGCTATTAGGAGTTGCATTATTACTAGATCCTAGCTGGCACAGATGGCTGCTGTGCTTTGAGGTCTGCTTTAGTCATGTTTTTAGCTGCTTTTTTCTGCAGATTTTATAGGGTTTGGGCTGATTTTAGCTTCCTTCATTTGCTTGATAATTGTTTTGGTTTTTGTTTTAGTTTTTACTTAATTAGGAGGAATATGTTCATGTTTATAGTGTGCTTTATTCACTCTGTTTGAACTTGTGGTAACCAGAATCAGCAATGCAATTATACCTTCTGTTGTTTGTGTGGGACTGGCTCAGGCCAGATGCTTTGGTGGTGGCAGCAGCTTTTCTGGCAGGTCAGTATCAATTTGCTGGCACTGCTGGACTGGTATTTCTCACCTGTTGATAATTTTCCACCTTGCAAATCATATTTTTCAACATCACTTCTATTTGCTGCTAGAGCGAGGGGGAACCTCTCACTTGACTGTCTCCATTCCCTTGAGACTCTCCATCAAAACACTGCCTAAACACTGGTGAGGATTTCTGCTTCCTGGGCTCATATACATACACTCCTTGTCTCAGCCATCATCCCCACTACTGCTATGTTTTGCTTGCCTAACAGGTTATCTGCATGCAGCATCTTCTGTTTCCTCGTGCCTTCCAGTTATTGCCTTAGTAATAATGACAAACACCAGGAGAGGGTTACTTGCATTGCTGTACCTGGTCAGCTCTTATCACAAGTATGACTGAGCAGAACGTACTGATAAATTTTTATGGTCAGTTTTAAATTTTAAAATTTAAAGTTTCAGGTTTCCTCTGAAATGGAGCGTTTGAGCCAAGAGGTGAGGTGTGGTATGCTCCCATATGCCTACTAGTCGGCAGGATCAGTACGTGGCCCTCAAAGTCAGACACAGACTGACTTCTTCTAGACCTGAAACACATTGTTCAGCCTCCGTCATGCAAGGTGTCCATACGCTTACATGCCATCCTTTGGTCTTCAGTAATTTCCCATAGTCCTGTTCTTTGACTGCTGAATGTGTGGCCCACTAGTTAAAAGGATTCACAAAAAGCTTGGAGTACTGCCCTTGGTTGCACTGCCTCTTCTCTCCCTTCCTCTGAATGTCACCACCCACTTGTGATGATAGGTAAAGGAAAGTTTTAAAATACAAAGTCTGGGAGTGAAAGCTTCATTTTACTGAAAAATGAGAGCTTTTCAGGTGTCTCTGTTAAAATTTTGTTTTGAAAACCTGTAGGTCTCAGCTCTCCCACCGCAGGAGGCAAGTAATTAATTACTGTTGTCTCAGTGTCATAGGATAGTTTTCAGTGTTATGACCAAAGGGAAAACATCTTGAATAGGATGCACTAACTTACAGTAATTGTCTCCTAATCTTCTGCCATAGGATTTGATTAACTGCCTTTAAAGTCCATGGCAGTTGTTTGTATGCTGTGGCAGGGGATCAGGTCCCTTAGTTTTTGTCTGCTCTTCACATTAGGCTGACTGAAAGTCTATGAGTCAAAACTATAACGCCAGCTCCAGATGCCCCCATAATTTGGATCTGGCTAAGAATTTAGCAGCTCAGGCCCATCTCTAATTACAACAGACAAATTATTGGATAATTTCTTCTGCTTTATCTTTGCAATTCACTGGAGCAGTTAATTTCTCCAAAAGCAGGCACATCCTTTCTCATTAGAAATTCCTTTTTGGCCTTTTTAATGTGAGTTTCTTATTATTAAACACAAGCACATGAACACACACTCTCATACACATGCAAAAAGTTTTGCTGATAAGGGATTATATAACTGGTGCCTAAGATAACATGAGATGTTTAACAGAAACTTGGCTTTAGCCACTAGATAATTTGCCACTTCATGGAAGCAGCTGACTTCTCTTTTTTTTTCATAACTGCAGCCAAAATTTAAAGAGTAGTAGCAGAACAACTACATTAGTCCATATGCTTCCATACGACAGAGCTGGTGGGCAGCAAGGAAGAGCTGGAAGAGGAAAAGACTGGTAGCAACTGATTTGAATATCTACATTGTGGTGTCACGGAACACAAATTTCTCATTTCTATTTCTGAGGTTTCTGTTTCTTTCCTGCCTATGATGGAAGTGAAGTATTCAGCAGTTGCTAACTTTGATATTTATCTTACCTGTTTTTCCCCTTTTGTCTCCCTTTTTATTCGGTACAGGTACACCCCTATTAATGATTTCTAAGACCCTGGCTGAAAGTGAATTCAGCCATCCCTAAGGGTGGTACAAACAGACACTGAAGATACAGACAGATTACAATCTGTACAGATTAAACAGAGACAGGAGCAGGGTGTTAGCACTAGATGGAAGCGTCAGGCTCTGGTTCTATGGTGACCCAGAGACATGGTCAGATACAAAGCTCTGGTTTCTTGCTTCTTCCCTGCATTGCCTTCTTGTTCTCTTTCCTCCCAGCCATACAAAAAAGCTGGAGAAAAAGAACTCATGTTTTCACAAAATATCCCATAAAAACAAATCTTAAATATCATTCTGCTTTGCTTTGTATTGACTGAGCATTGCATTTTTCAGTTTGAGGTGAGGAACCCCAGGGGTCTACCCTGAGACTTAGAGGGGACTAACAATGGCACCTATAAATTTTGAAGCCCTTGATTGTGATTTTTTTTCAAGATTTCGGCTACTAAATCAGCATTATTACTTAGGAAGTCCTGGCCTCTTGACTTAGCTGCAGAACTGCATGCCTCTCAGTTGCATAATATTTTGGAAATGCATGCTTCATTGAAGTGTCATTGATTTTCAACTAAAGTGAAAATGCCCTCATTTAATGCTTTCTTAAGAGAATTACAAAGGAGGCTGGAGAGGGTTTGGACAAAGTCATTATTAATTGTACATCACAAAATTGGGATTTATATATTTTCAATGCAGAAACTCTTTACAGCTCCTAAATCAAAACACTGTTCTAAAATTATGTCTAATTTTATAAATGGAAAGACTCTATTTTGTTCAAGGCTTTTAAATTCCTTTGCTTTGTTCAACAAACCCCTGTACTTGCTGTGAGGGGATTGCTGATTGCTTTGTCAGCAAGACCAATGATATTCAATCTTTGATTTCTGATTCATTTGCTTCTTCTTTCCCTTTGATGAACAGAATAAACGTCTAGCTTTTTCCTCTCCTTTCAGAAAAATTTCTCTCGCCTTTCACTTCCTTAGTAGTGAGACTGTTTTATGTGAAACATTCTCCCTGTCTTTTGGACTATCTCTTCCTCTTCACTGAGCTCAGAGCTGGGTAAGTACTTTACATTAGAGAGTCTCACATTAGCGAAAACAACATTTTCTCTCCTTCTATCATTGGCTCTGATGTTAGGGTATCAGCTTTGCCTCTAACAACCATGCTCCCCAGCTTCCCTTCGGCTGTTTCCTCAGATCTTTGTGTTGACATTGCTTTCTGACGCTTCCAAATCCACTCCTGTTCTCATAGGCAATGGGTAAGAAGGTCAAGTTCTGAAACTGGTCGTACATAAAGAGTGCTGTGAGATTACGGAGGTAATCTTGAAGCAGTTATCATAAATTAGGCCCAGTTGACCATGGTGTTGGCATATAAGCTTCAGCTAGCCCTACCGGATAAGGCCACAGCTTAGTTACAGAGATGTACCTTAAGTGTAAACAACCCACCAAACACTGTGAAAGCAGTGACAGCACCCTCAAGAGGGGTAGGTGGTGAGCAAAAGCGATAGTGGCAGCTGGCCATCAGGTGTGGTAGCAATTCAAAAAAAGCAACCAAGAACAAGGTGTTTGCTACTGGACGTCATGACTGTCAGCAGGCAGAGAGCCTGCTTAAGGATGCCCCAGCTGGGCCGTAAGAGCCCCCACCAAGTGGCTCCAGCCACCACACTGCCCCATGGCTTTCCTCCCAGACCACATCAGGGCCATCAAGATGATCAAAGGACTAGAGAACCTGCCCTATGAGGAAAGACTGAAGGAGTTACGGTCTTTCTCACTGTGGAAGAGAAGGCTTACCACAGTATTCAAGCACATCAATGCCAGCTAAAAAGAGAACAGAGGCTCTCTTTTCACAAGGAGCTGTGTGGAGAAGACAAGGGGTAATGAGTACATATTGCCCCAGGAGAGATTTCTTCTTGACATAAGAAAGAAATTTTTTACAGCAAGAACAATCGTTCACTGGAACAACCTTCCCTGAGTTCCTGGAATTTTCAAGATGCAATTGGACAGGGTGCTAGATAAGATCATCTAGGCTCCCTTTCCCAAAAAAGGGTGGCAGATGATCTTTTGAGGTCTGTTCCAATCTGGGCTATTCTATGATTCCATGACTCTCACAGGGAGCACAGAGGTCACCTAAGTCATTGATTGCCTGTATCTGTCATTGAAGTGTTTTGATGCCTGAGTCCATGTAGCCTCCATACTGTCATTTGGTCTTAAACTGTGACCCAGGCTCCTGAAGTTAACATCTCATTAACATTTCAGAAAGTCCCAGCCATACCATCACACTCAGTGCCACACAAAAATGTGGCAAAAGACAGTTCCTGAGTATGATTTAAAACAAAACAAAGTGAAGACCAAATGGCAGAAATGCACTACGAACATCCCTGTTTAAAGGTGGAGAAGGAGAGACTCTGTGAAATGAACAAACTTACCAAAGGTTGGGCAGCATGTCTGAGAAAACAAAAGTTAAAGCTTGACAATGGGATCACAACCATCTTGTCATGTTACAATTGCTAGAGCTTGCCATATTTGGCTAAAATATGTTAAAACCAGAGTTCACTTGATCTGTACAAGATTTATACAATACTTTAGTTAACATGAATTACCAAATGCTAACGGTTTAGCTAATAATAAGATCTTTGACCTGTGAAGTCTTGACCACTGTGCTTAATTGCTTCTAAAATGCATGTGTGCTTCTTCTGAAACTCTGAGTACAGCTATATGCTACCCACTTCAGTAGCTACTTAGGAAAAAAACATGGCTCATTTCAGTGGGAACACCTTGCCAGATTTGGATTTTCACCATCTCTGGACAATGGAGAAGTGTGAAGGCCTCCTTCTTGTCCTGTACTTCACTGGACAACACAAACAGCAAGCTTCAGGCACCATTCTTGCACCAGGACTCATTAGCTGTCCTCCTAAAAAACTCCCTATTTCATTGGGTCTATAGAAGTGTGAAGGAATATGTACTCAGAGGTCTGCAGGTGAGGCTGAGATCGCAGGTGTATCCTAACTGTGGTATGAGTTTTATAAAAATCTCTGCAGTGTGAGGAAGAAAAATCAAAATATTGATTGCAAAGTTTGATCAGTTGCTCTTTTCAGAAGAAACTTCAATCTGATTTGTCATGTTATTGATTTTTTTCTTGCTCTCTGAGTAATTACTTTCAGTTATTCTTAGCTGATTGCCTCACTTCGAACTAGTATTAGATATCAGATTTAGGGGGTTTTATTTAAATGTGAGAAAATATTCAATTTAAGAAGGATTATAAAGTCAAATCTGAAAGAGAAAGCTGATATGTGTCTTTCTGGTGAAAAAAGAAAACAGAAGCACTTATTATTTCCTAATATGGCAAGTAAGACCATTCAACAGTGTGAGAAAATTAGAACATGTTTTATTATGTTCAAAGGTGCGAGATAACTTATCAACTCTTTAATTCATCATGTGCTTTACAGTGCTATTTACCTAGATATCATTTCCAAATACAGCCAGAACATTTGTAAATATGTAATGACATATCTTTATTGCAATATGTATTCTTCTGCATAATTCAGCAGAATATTGAGTAGTGTATTCAAAGTTTGCACCTATATCAGTAACGGCTGGTAAATCTGGACAGATGATATACTGAAATGAGGTAATTGTCTCTCCTTACTACCTTCATATGTTGTTTCTAATTTTTTATTCTTTCTTCAAAAAGAGACCATAAATAACCTTAAATGCCTCGTGATTATTGCTCCATTAAGAATGACTTGATCCAAAATCTGCTGAGATCATCAAAAGATAACTGAAGTTTAGGATCAAGTTCTCTAAACGCAGGTGATCATGAATTGACCGAAAACACACGATAGGCAGTAAAATTCAATTTGAATATGGTGGTTCTCTATCTCTCCACTCCTGTAATATATTAACACATTTTCTGTCTTTGGCAAAGCAATAAAATCTCAGCTGTTTTTTTGTGACACTAATGTGCATCCAGAACTTGCTGACCTATCTTAACATGCAAATCTCAAAGTCTGTCCCAAAACACAAACACATGAAAACATGGAATAACATATTCAGCTCCTTCTCAGCCTAAGTTTCAGGTGCATCACAGATTATTGCAGAGAGCACTGTAATAAATTTTTTCCATGTCACACAACATTTTTCTTGAAAGAAGATCATCAGACAGAACACATGCAGAGGCCTCCTCTTAAGAAAATTGTTGTGTTACATTTTATGGAATACCTGAGACAATAAAGTAGCATAGTTTTAAGGCCTCTGGAGTGGCACAGGGAGGAGATACACTCATAAAAATACTTATCTATTCATATGCAGTAGTTAAAGACAAAAAAATAATTAAGAAATGAAAGTTCAGTTGCTCAGCAAAGAGCTTTCAGATTGTTAGAAGAGAAATGTCCTCTTGCAAATACTTCCAAATATTGATACTTTAAGATTTTAGAGAATTTTTATATTAATATGAAATTTGAAAGCTTCAGGGCAGAGATTGTCTGGATTTCTAATTATGGAATCATGGAATCACAGAAGAACAGAAGTTGGAAGGACCTCGGGAGGCCATATAGCCCCAACATCTACACATAGCAGGTCCAGCTAGATCTACTTGCTCATGCCCATGTCCAGTTAAGCCTTTGACATAAAGGATGGAGAGTCCTCAGCCTCTGTGGGCACATTACTCCCATAGTTAAAGATTTCTTTTTTTAATCAAGGTCATTATCTTTAATTGCAGTTTACCTTGTTGAAGCTTGTGTCTTGCCTCTTGTGCCATAGCACACCTACAAGAAGAGTCTGGCTCCATCTTCTCTACACCTCCCATACAGACAGCAGTAAGGTCTACCCTTCGCCTTCTCTTCTTAAGGCTGAAGAGACCAAGCTCCCCATGTTTGTACCAACAAACTCAGCTCCTTGAATAATTTGACTTTAGAACAGGTCAGGGTTATGAGGACAAAGTATGATAAAGTATTATTTCAGGATGGCATAACTGGGATTTCTTAAATGATGTTACAGAAACTGATAAACATGATTGTGTTAGGAGAGTCGAGAAAAAAGTCTTAGATTATGCCCTTCTGATTAATTACAGAACTTGGAAAAATAGCAGTTTAAAAAAGATTTAAGATATTTGCTTGCACAAGCATTACTCAGAGCCAGCTTTATTTTTTAAGGATGCAATTTTTCTGTCAGTCTATAATGTGGTACTGTGACTGGGTAATATATCTTCAGGCTTTACAAACTCCTGGCATGACACATTCTTTGAGACAGTAGATCTTAATAGATCCTTCTGCATTAATCCTGACTAATGAGCAGATGAATAGTTAATTAAAAATGCTCCACACAGGCTTTGACATAGTAGACAATTTCAGCTTTACTGTGGTTCTTGCTTTCTAACAGATGAACAGAAGTTCACTTGCATTTTTTTGATCAGATCGTAATGGCTCAGAAAGCTCCATTACAGTTTACCAGATCACTGATCTATGAACTAAACAGTACTTAAATATTTCTTGATTTGATTTACTATGGTATATGATCTCCTGTGCCTTCACTGAATCCATACAGTAAAAGAACCATTATGTCATTTCTTTAGTCACTGATCTAGCAGATCATTAAGAAGGTTTTCATTCTGTAGGCATTAGGTTTTAAGGGCTTGATTTTTTCTTGTGATCTGACTGCTGGTGCTCTGCGCGAGGGGAAGCACTTTGACACTTCAAGTGCAATACGTACAGCACAAAACCATAGGCGGCAGCCCATATCAAGTTAAAATGAGATCTTTTCTGTCTAAATAGAATCCTGTTTTTATCTCCTGGATTATACATTCACCAGCTTCTGATGACACTGCACATTTTAAAAGTACTGGCAGGTATAAAAGGATGCAAAATGAGAGTTTTGAGTCATACCAGAAAAGAATGTAGCCCTCCACTCCTTACTGAACTCTCACTAAGGTTCACTTGTGGGTAAATCTTCTGCTAATGACCCATGGAAAACAAGGAAAGAACTCTAAACGGCAAGGGTAACATGACTGGTCTCAAACATCTACAGAATTCAGATTGAAACAGATCAAGATCTCAGTAATTGTAAGATTAATTTTTTGCAACTTAGTATTTAAGACATTTAGTCCTCAGTAGCAAAGGAATGGTCAAGTCTTCAGAGAGGAATAGACCTGACTTTATTTTCCTTTAGAGAAATCCACTGTGTTTCGGGAACAAATGGTGCTCTGATCAGCAATGATTCCATCTTTCTTCATTTAGCCAAAAGCACATTGTCCTTTCTCCAGCTATGCATTTTTAAGCTGCTTCTTTAAAAGAGAAATTCTACAAAAAGGAAAAAGTCCTATTTTACAAAAGAACTTTCTCTAACATTTCAAATTTCTGTGCTTAAATGCTGCACACAAACAATGTATTTATTGTGCAAGGATTATTATTTTCGCACTATCAATATTTTATTACAAAAAACTCATCAAGTCAGTATCCTTGGAACAAAGGTCAAGCCAGTCATGTTGGATCAGATCATTTGCCATGAAAATGCAAGGTGCTATTTGCCATTTGCCAAAAGTAATGGTCAATTTCAGTGTTCATGTTTTTTAACAGAAATTTAGCAAAACATTTTAAACTTCAAAATTTTGTGTGGCTAGAAACAAATACCAGGTGCTCAAAGGAAACTGCAAGAAATCACAGGGAGGATAACTGAGGAAAAACATGCCCATGCTAGAAAACTCTTTTTATAAAACAATGCTTAGATCAAGTATGTGCCTTAAGTGTCAAAATTTACTTCCCTTTTGGTTTAAAAATATGTTCTATCTAATACAATGGTATTTTGTGGAATATCTTTCTATAGTTTAGATGCTTCTCAGTGGAATCAAATGCACTAGTGATATTAAGTGAGAGTTTCTTGAGAGATATTTGCTTGATTGTAAAAAATAACATTGTAGACAGAATTACCAAACTAGTACAAATTAGGAAGAAATGAGTCATGGTAATTAACTTTCTTCAGGACTCTCATGTGTCAGAGCTTAAATGTTACTCCTTGATAGATTTAGCTAAGGTATAATATTCACCTACAGTTAATAGTAACAAATGCTCTATTAGTAAAGCAGACCATTTAGAAATATGATAAAGTTAATGCTTGAGAGAGCTGAGAGACTGCTAGGATTGATTGTTGTACTACTTCGATGTCTAAGTTTCAGGCTACCTACACAGTTACATTCCATTTTATTTTGCAACTCATTAAAGAAGAAAAAGGGTGTCCTAACAGCAAGAGGTATTGTCTTCCTTCCAGTAATAAAAAAATGCTACACTGGAAAACTACAGGGACACTGGCCAAAGAGCAATAAAGAGAGATCAGGAGAACTTCTGAAACATTAATGATGTCCTTCTGCCAAAGCTTGTAAAAATGTGCTAAAACTTTGAGTATTCATGAGTATGGCAGCTTGAGATTTACCTCATCTCATCAACTCCCTGGGCTAAGTTTTCACTTGCCCAATATTTTTCCCAGACGGGATCTCGGTAGGATCATGAGAGATAAGAGGGAAAGACATACATTCCTTAGCCAAGAGATAATTAAACAGAGTCATCAAGGCCAGACCTCTGACTGGGCTGTGAAATCTACTGCCAGATGTTGCAGATACATCTGTCTAAGTACTAACAGGATCCTTCTCATCACAATTTCTAAGCATTTCACAAATATTAATGGGTTTTCTCTCTGGGAAAGGAATATTTTTTCACACTAGCATAGTACCAGACAGAGTTGGACAAATAACAGTAACAAAGTAGGTATTTTTTGAGCTTAGCATTTCAGTTTAACTTTTTCTGTCTGATTTTTTTTGTACATAGGGGGAAAAAAGACACCTTAAACTCTCCAAAGCTTGAAAATCTATAGACATCTAATTGCTTCCACATCAAAGACTCTTTCCTCCACAGTTCTGTACCTATTGAAAAATAGAGCACTGACAAATGGTGAACCATTTATTGATCATTCATTTCGGTATATTTTTTGGTCTACAGGCCTTAGATGGTGTACTGGTAGAAACTGAGGCCTAAAGATTGGAAAACTGAAAAACAAATAGCAAGGATCTTACATACACATATATATATTTACAAGTATAAAATGAAAAATTATGAACAATAATTACATATATATTAAAATGTGTATGTAAATATGTATTTTTATATAATTTGAAATGTGGCTGTATGTATTTCTGATTACACATATAGGTACCTTATTTTTCATCTGTTTCATAATGCTTGGGAGTCATCTTACATTTTTTGAATAGTTTGGGTTGGCCATCCTGAACTTTCTGCACTGCAATGAACATGATGTGTGTGAGAAAGAAACTTCTGCTTCTTACATTACTTCAGCTTTTATATATTGCTGTGGGTTATCATCCTCACTGTGCATAGGGACAGAGATAACAGGAAAGGAAAGATGGGGAAGTAGCATCAAATCTTATACTTATTGGAAAATGGCACTCTTGTCTGCAAAGATCCAAGCAGGTTTTCCTTAGACCTCACCGACTAGTGGAGAAAAGCTTGTATGCACACGAGAGCAAAAATGGGACACTGCCATTACCTTTGACATTAAATAACAAATAACTGAAATACCACCTGTAAGAGATTGCTAAATATAAACATCCAGGTGCTGCAACAAAATGCAAAAACACTTGTTTAAATGTCTGCAACTTTGCATTTCAGTAAATTAATACATCATAATTAGAGATTTCCACTGAGATTGTACCAAGGGAATGTGTTAGTAAGCGGGTTGCGAGGTTCATTCTTGCTGACAGTGAAAGATGTCCAGGTCACACTAGCTGTTACCATGAATAAAAAGATACACATTTTCTGTCAGCCTCTGGTGTCCAAAAATGAGATACATTTTCATGTAATAATCCTGAGACTAGAGTAAAATGGACTTGGGCAGACTCCACCTCAGACACACCAGTCTTTCTCCAATGACTACTGCAGGAACCCAAATGGCTGTATAGACAGGGCACAAGTTGCCTTTAAGGGTTAAAGAGGAGGGGTAGGGGACCTTCCCTAGCCCAGTGAAATCTGATTATAAACGCTTTGAGGGGGAGTTGGGGCACCCCTCTGCCCCTCTCGAGGGGCACGGTGGGCTGGTCCCAGAGTCTCCCATGCATGTGCTCCAGTCAGCTGCATGATGGATGTGCTGACTTGAGATGTCTCCCTGCTGACAGCCGTGGCAGTTGTCAATCTCTGCTGGGTCTCACCCTCCACACTCTGTGCAGGGAAGGTCAGTTTACAGTATCTGAAGACCTAGGCTAGAGTATATTAATCCATTATGCGGTTTCGTAAGTATTGCTTGCCAGATTCTATGATGGCATCACATATATCACATACAAGCACCTGATACTGATCAAGCTGGTATTTCTGCTGCTAGCTGAAGGTGAAAGCTCACATGCTAATTAATGATGTAACCCTTGCTACACAAATATTTTTGTTTTAATAAAGTTACTACAGTTGCATACAGTGTTAGGATAAATTTTTGGAGAAGACTCTACATAAATTAAAGTTTATTATTAATCATTTGTTAGTTCTACACTGTATATAACTGTACATATTATTATTACATTCCTGATGAGCTCTGTATTTTACCACTTTATTCCTGTTGGTAAAATAATCCATGTACTTTCTTGATTCTGTCCCAAGAGTTTAGTTAGACCTTGTTGGAACTTGAGAGATTATTGAAAATAGAGGGTTTTGGGTTTGGGGTTTTTTTTTTGGTTGTTTTTTTTTTTTACATTTGAGCACAAATTTTACCTTACATTATATTTTTAGCTTTTAAATACATTTTTTTAATTCAATTTAGAAGATGAAATAGGTTCTGGCCAGGAAATATCTTTACAGTTGCTAAGCATTTCTGCAACAAGTGAAAACAAAAACTGTTTTGGGTCCATTTAGCTGTCAGTAAATTTCGATGCTGTCACGAGAATAATATTAATATACTTGTGATATTGATATATTTGAAAAGTATATGTTCTTTGGACCTTGTAGCATTTTTAATTACGCTTCCCAAGATTAGTTAAGTGTTTCCTATGGTGATATATAACACAATTGATGCCATAAAGTACTTTACCACGTCCTTTGGGGATTTGCAAGAACTTTTAGCATCAGTGTTTTCTGACTATGCACCGCCTCTGTGCTCTCTACTCTTTTCAAAATCAGAAGAGGGAAAACAGTCCATGCAGAGCTACATGTGCTGGGAATTACATTAAGGCCATGTTCATTGTACTCTTGGAGGCAGAGGTAGAATTTTGTTTGGTATGTGCAGAGTTAGTTGCCAATTATTTATTTAAAACTTGTAATTTGTGCCAGAGAGATTGAAGACCTTGGCTAGTAACACATTCCTTAGCAAAGCAAACACGTAAAACAAAATAAGTATGGTTTGAAGTGTATTCAGTGCCTTGAACAGAAATTGAATATGCCCTAGTTTAGTCCTGATCTTTGATTCCCAGAGCTGTCCAATTCCAAGAGGAACATAAGATTGCCCACATATCAGGCTGATAGCTGTCCTTTAGGTATTCAAGTTATTTACTGATGAAAGAATTCATGAACTCCTAGTTAATGCCAATATTTTAGGACCTACATTTTCAATGTTAGATCTAATCCTTGACTGTGATCCAACAGCTTTGACCTATTAGAAGCCAAATCATCTCCATCAGTTTGCTGGAGCAATGCACTGGAAGATTTGAATTGCTGGTAAATATCTGTTTACCCAGATAAAGTGTCCCAAACAGAGCAGTATAAATTAGTTTCAAAAAATACACACAGTACTTACCTTGTTCGCTTCTTAACACCGTTTTTGTGCAGAGATACTTGGACAAACCAGAGGTTTTCACTAATATTTTCTTAATTCAAAAACTTCAAAATAGGAGTAAAAAATACATTATATTAGCTAAATTAGCCTTTGCCAGGGACACATTACTTGCACATTATTCTTCTGGATAGTCAGTAATGGGACTTTTACTATGTTCCTTGGGAAACTTTCTAACAATTTAGTGAATTTTATCTTTAATGTACTTGTTCTGCTTGTCCAGGTTACTTTTTTTCTCTGCACAGCTTCACTCTGTTACACTTAGTTGTATCTTCCTGCATTTTACTAAACATTTTTTTTCTATCTTTTTATAAATACTTCTAAAAATCCTTTAGAAATCCTTTTAAAATAGTTTTAAAAATCCTTGAAAAATAACAATGAGTCTCAAGCACTGAAGATTTTTGCATATCTCAGTCATGTGTTTTCATAAAATTTTCTGTATTAAACAGATCTGCTACTCACTGAATATGCTCTGTTCTCCTTTTTAAATTGTTTCTTGTTTGCAGATAGAAGACGCGTTAATTTCAGTTCAAAGCAGTCATCAATAAAAAGTCATTATTCTTATGAAGTTCCTTTTACTTGTGTATCCCAGAGTTTATGACAAATATTATACAATCAATTCCTTCTATGCTTCACTGGCAAAGGTGTGCAATCCTTCACTTGTAAAGCTGTAAAATGAAGCACCCCTTAGAACTACAAGGTTCTACTCTGACTTGAAGTTGCTCAGTTTGAAAACCTTTGAAAATCAAGCCACACAGTTTAAGTTGGATATTAAAAACTGCAGGTCAAAGAAATGAAATTTCCAATTTTGTTCCGTTCATCTGCTGTACTCCCACATACAAAATCAGGCAGGCATATTCTTACACTTAAAAAAGTGTTTATAACCCGTTGACTTCAGTAGGACAAACGCGTTCATGAAGTAGAAATACACTTCAGATCAGAACCTTAATTACTAAAAGCCTGACTGCATACATACCTAGTATATTCACCAGGTACATCCTATACCAATTCATACATTACTGCCACATGAATAAAATTACAATATTGCTGGTTCACAGATACGTATCACTTCTTTTCTGGTGTTAGCTAGGAATTGAAAGGGACTAAAAATAACGGCCAGAAGTCTCATTACAATTGCTTCTTTTTGTTCGTAAGTGACCCAGAAGTGTGAAAGCAAGCATTCAGAACGAAGTGGTCAGGCTCTGAAGGCTAACTATATCAATCCTTAGTGAATGACAAGCATAAAGTCTCATCACTTCTAGCTGACGAACAAGAGAAATTAGGATGATCCTCCATCTCTTTCTTCAAGCAAGCATCCCTCACCACTGTAATTGATGCCCTCTGGTTATTATCTGTCACTTATTTTAAGAGATGTCCCTTATTTCATTCAGTTGTAGTAGGGGTACAATAAAGGCTGAATGAATTAATCAAAAACTTTGCAGATGTTGCTTACTTTCACTGCAATAAATCAGTCTGAAAAAAGCTAGGTTTTTTTCACAATATAACTCAAAACATAAAAATGACAACAATTCTTTCTGAGCTGTCCCGAAGAATTAAACAGCCAAAATACAAAGCCCTGCTCTGAGCTTACCATTCCTGCAATTCCTTCCCTGTTTCAACAGAGATCTGTCTGCAGCAGAGCAGGCTAGAAACTATCTACGGTTGCCTCCTGTCTGTTCATTCATTAGGTCACAGGTTTATATATCATATAGTTTTGGACTGTGGGCTATCCTTGAAGAGCCTTAGCTGTAGTGTGATGATGATCTGTTCTGAGAAGCTGAGGCATCTGAGAGAGACTCCAGGCTTTACAAGTGAACTCAGTTAACAGCAGTTTTGCATCATCTTTAAATCCAGAAGACACTAAAAGATGTATTTGCAGCAACCATATAGATATGTTATCAGCTGCTACAGAAATGGAAGACAACAGTCTTGAGACACTTCTCCACAAGAGTAGTCAGCATCCTGCACAGTAAACTATTTTGTATCTAAAGATTATTTTGTCCCATGGATTTATCACAGGCTGAATACTGGCTGTATGGATATTGAGTGTCTACTGACCTGCTCCGTATAGGTGCAGAGCAGACCATGAGCACAGTCTTAAGTAGCATTTAACATTATTTATATGTTTTTAATTGACTGAATTACAGCCCAGTACATGGCTTACAGCCGTGACAGCAATCCTGAGGGAACAGTCCTTCAAACAAATCAAGATACAGCCTGCTAGCTGTCTCATAAAGATAGGGCTACCTGCTCCTTTATTCATTTCGTGCCTCTGAAGACATTATTAGAAAAACATTATTCCTCCCTCTTTGTAGATGTGCACAGCAGAAGTCAAACAAGACCTGAGCTAGTTTTTTTTTTATTATTCCTAAACCAACAGGAACGCACAAGCAAGTAAAACCTCTTAACAGGCTGGTATCACAAAACCTTCAACTTGCAGGACAAGATGAATAACTGGAACCAAAGACGCCATCTCCAGAAAGCAGACCAAAAATGTTGTTTTTCAAACATGCCTTTATACTCCCCAGTCCATTCACTTCACATGTTCATTTTCCTAAATGATACCTGAATATGTGCCCCTCATCCTACTCACTTGCTTCACTTCTGTATTAACATTGTTAAAACAATTGGTTATTGTTTTAACAGCCTAACCTTGCATGTGTCTTAACACAATGTCCGGTACCAGAATAACTTTGGGACTTGGCCTTCTTACGCTCCACTGTAACAGATAACATTATTTTTATAGTCTATTCCCTAATTAATAGGAAGTAAAATTGCCCTTTCTGGGTAAAAATCTACATGTACTGTCTTACCCACAATTCATTCACTTCTGCCACGTAGCAAAACTTGTAACTAACCAGGCCTCTCAGGGGGCTGGATAACTTCTACTTGCACAGCTATATTGCTGAAAACTGTAATATGGTCAACAACTCCCTAAAAAGAAGAGGCTTTGCACCTTCTGGAATGAAAGAAGAAATGGTTTTGCATGGATCAGTAAAGATAGCATTAATTGCCATAAGGCTTACTGTAATTTATGCAGAAGAAGTTTCTCAATTGCTCATAGTGGACTGTCAGATGTGACACAGCATGCAAATGGAGCAGACCATAAAAATAATTTCTAGCCTAGGTTCTAAGAACAAAACTCTTGAAAGCTTCCTTTATTGCTTAGAAATGTAGGAACAGAGAAAACAATGTGGTTGCTAGAAAAGTAACAGAAGTGCATATTGTATTATTCATACTCTTTTACAGAGGTGCAACAAGCTAAATAATATAGTTTTCCAAGATTAATGTACAGCCATATTTTGGCAGGACAAAAGGATCATAAATTGCCAGTAGTATATTGGTCTTCTTTCAGTTTAGGAACAATTAAAGTCTCAGTTGAAAGGATATATCTTTTTCTGTGGCTACTGGTGCCTTTAGCCATGGAAATACAGAAGAGTTTCTTGTAGTTGCTGGTTGCTACACAGTTAAAAGGTAAATAAGCCATTGTCTGTTTGACTAATTTCAAGACAGCAATGAAAATACATTAGGAATATTTGGAAAAGTAAAAATTATACTGAAATTATGTATTTAGACAGTCATGGTAGATGCTATCCTACAATTTTTGCAAAGAAGAGTAAATACTTGGTCATGTTTAATCGTCTAGCTCCTTTACTGTGCACCTCAGCAGACTATGGTATACATGATATTGAATACAGCATTTCAAACACTCTTATCCATTTTCTGTCACCTTCCCAACAGCATCCAGCTTTCCAAGACATAGTTCACTTAGGTAATTTTGAACACATAGAAATACTGAAGCATATCCTCCCAGGACGGCTACCTCCTACTCGGCATGTGAAAAGATCCAAAATGTTTTTTAACTACTTGTATTTATCTATATGCATTAGATGTGGGACTCATATCATCTAAGTTTAACAGTATAAAATCATACAATGTCTAATCTAAATTAGTTGTCCAATGCAATCATCTTAGGAGAAAGATAAGCACTTTCAGAGAATAGTTCATCTCTCATGCTTAGGTAGTACCTAAACATGAAGGAGTAAATATTGTATTGGTGTGTTGTTCTAACATTTCCTCATACTCACCGTCATAGTTTTACAGCATCTTTGAACTTCTTCCTCAGCCATGTTGAGGTCTTCTCAGAATCTCACTTTGATCAAAGCAAGAGCCTATTTTCTTTGCCCTTGCAGTACAGGCTGCATTCACAAGTCTAGAAACTCAGTACCTTGCTCAGGGACCCATGCTCTTGATACGTCAAAACAGAAAGGTAGACACCTCACGTGAGTGGTCTGAGCTATTCTGGATGGACTGCCTGCAGGGATTCTAAACATCTCTCATGAGCACATTACTGAGATATCTAAACATGATGAGAAAAGCCAGGTGTCTTCAGTTCCCCAGGTTTTTATAATGGCCTGCTAATGAGGGTGAATGAGAAGAAGCTGACTGTAAAGAAAAAGAGAGGAGCACCTGGCAGTGACCTGTCTACTTCTTTTTTTAACCTACGTTACTGAGTGACAGTAGACATCTCTCTTTTACTCTTAGGAAAAGACATTGCTGCCTCACCTGTTCCTCATCTTGTTTTACTTTACTTATCTTTAGGAATTATGTCTTGGAGGGATTTTCTGTATTATTCAGATCTTGACTCTTGAAGATCAGTGGCTTTAACATTTGCCTGTCAATGGCAGATGTTTTTGTAATCCCATGTTCCATACTTAGAGTGCTGGACGTTACAGCCTTGACATTTGGCCTGAGATTGAGGATTTGCTATTAGTATTTCCCCAGGAAACTGACACTTGATGGACAGGCTACATAATCCATGCTTGGATATGTTTCTTCGTGAATTGATCTCCATTTCAAATTGACGTGGGCAAAGACACAAATGTAGTAGACCATCATCTATTCCCCATCCATAGTGTATTTTAATAAAATGCAACATGCATCACAACATAAACTATGAAGCATATAAATCTGCAACATGCAGTTTGAAACTTGCTTACAAAATGCCATGAATGCCTTCCACATTTCCCTAGTGTTTATTTACTTATGCAGGAAGCCTAGAAAAATATTTTGATGTATTGCATGCCATAATTTTTAACATTACTCAAAATGTTTCAAAAGATTTTTAGTGAAAGTTAACCCACATCAATCATGACCTTGACATGAAAAATTACTGCCAACCTTAAATAAAAAAAGGAGAAAGGGCAAGAACTCTAATACTCCTAGCTGATGCTGAATTGTTGAAAACATTCAGTGTTATGCACATACTCTGTCTACAGTGGAAGCAAATAATTTATTACCATAGCGAACGTAATTAAAGATCTTTTATCTTTTCAACTTATAGGATCCCAGAATGTGCACTTTATATAGTGAGAATTATATTTAGTAACTATTGTATTAGTAACTATAGTAACTCTTTCTACTTTAGATTAACATAGATTCCAACGAATTCCCTGGGAGCTTTTCAAAGTTAGTAAAAATGTGCATTCAGGCTATCACTTTGTACTGTATGTTGCTCCTTCCCCATTGTATTTCCCCAACTGAAGCTGTAGCTGTCATCCAAACAAAAGGTACCAGACTGAGCATGTTGACCTGCTTTTCTAGTATTTTCCTTATGAAGGAACAATAAGGAACTACATCCCAAGACCTGGTTGTCTTACAGGAAATGAATACAGAAAACTTTCTATTTGGTGAGCACAAACACCATTGCCTCCAGGTCTGTGCCAAAAAACTCATTAATGTGCCTAACAAAGATGGCATATATCCTTCAGCTTCTCTGAGAAAAGTAAACTTCATCAAAAGTCTGAGACTTACATCATCATGTCAAATTCTCCATATCTATAGAGTTTTGGTCAATCTGATGTCCTTGGGCGCAGAATTAAATGTGATTCAAATGAGGAAATGCTTGTTTTCTCTGTTGTTATGGAAAACTTCAGCTTTGAAATATTTTAGCTGTACGTTCCTCTAGACTAGATGCTTTGTAAAAACTTGTTATTACAAATCCAGCTTATTTCAAAGCCTTGATCCACAAAGCCTCTTTATATACAGATTTCTGATGTTTTTTGCAACACATCTAAATCATATCATCTAATTTATTCAAAGTTCTGGTTGTGCTTCTCCGTCTCTTACAGCATTTCAACAAGTTGTGCAAACTATGAAATTTTATGAAAATATTGCATCTAGCTGAGGATATGAAAACTGCTCTTCTTCTCCATCTGAGTTGTTATTCTACTCTTGCAGTGGTCAAATTCACCTATAAATGTCCTATCACACTCTTAAATCATGCAGTTCTGTGTATCATAGGGAAACAGAGGAAGGCAATTTCCTTCTGCTCACAGTGGTAGCTTTACATGCTTAACTTGAACTCTTACTGTCAAATGAACTAGAAGCATTTTAACTGAGCTAGTAAAAGACCTAGAAATAGCCAGTATTCTTGAAATAGCTACCCCAGGACAGGAATAAATTCTACTGTTCATTTAAGAAAATGAATTTCTAGAAAATATGAACAGTGATCACAAATAAGAAAATAAATGTAACCAAAAGCAGATGCAATTAATCAAGGAGTTCTTTTCTGTGATCTCTTCTTACTGCCTGAAACATAAATGTAAATTTATTATTTGACAGCTGTAGTTAATGACAAGCCCAAGACTGAGTTTGTAACTATGAAACTTCTATGCAACTAGTAAATTGAAAATGTTAAACGGAAAAAACCTTATGAAGGAGAAGATGAGATCTGTGTGTACACATGTGTTTCTCCTTGTCTTATTTCTCACCAGCAACTGCTGGTTCAATTCAGTAACAGCTCCTTCCCAGCATCTTAAAGACTGGTCAGCCTTACAGCTCTCTTTTTCAAAGGAAAAAACATGACTGGCAGCACAGACATTAACAGTTCTCAATCTGTCTTAGAGTTTACCTCCTTTGTTTTAGAGAACTCCAAAGCATCTCATGAGTTTTAGTTTTCTCATTTGTCTGCTTTTGTGGAAGATGTTTGTCCCGGTTTTGGCTGAGTAGAGCTGATTTTCTTCATAGTAGTTAGTGTGGGGCTATGTTTTGGATTTGTGCTGAAAACAGAGTTGATAATTCAGGGATGTTTTAGCTATTGCTGAGCAGTGCTCACACAGAGTAAAGGTCTTTTCTGCTTCTCCCCCCACCCCACCAGCGAGGAGGTTGGGGGTGCACAAGAAGTTAGGAGGGGGCACAGCTGGGACAGCTGACCCCAACTGACCAAAGGGATATTCCATACTGTATGACATCATACTCAGCTTATAGAGCTGGGGGGAAAAGAAGGAAGTGGGGGCGCGGTTCGGAGTGAGGGCATTTATCTTCCCAAGTAACCGTTAACACGTGATGGAGCCTTGCTTTCCCGGAGATGGCTGAACACCTGCCTGCCCATGGGAAGTACTGAATGAATTCCTTGTTTTGCTTTGCTTGTGCACGCAGCTTTTGCCTTACCTATAAAACTGTCTTTATCTCAACCTATGAGTTCCATCACTTTTATTCTTCTGATTCTCTTCCCCATCCCAGCAGGGGGAAGTGAGCGAGCAACTGTGTGGGGCTTGGTTGCCTGCTGGGGTTAAACCATGACAATGCTGAAAGCATCTTCTCTTCTCTTCTGCCTATTTTCAGTAATTGCCTCATAATGGCAAGGAGCACTTCAGGAGAAACTATTGGCCATGTTAGATTATGTCTGACCACTAGACTGATGCTCTGAAGGCTTTAACTCATGGGAACCTGTGCCATAATTTTTCTTCCACTTCATTTACAATATTCCTATTTTTAGCATCAACGTGAGACAGACCCAATTATACCTGAAGTTCAGCAGCATATAATAGGTGTCTGAATTCGACTCCTGAGTTATTCTAATCATCATTTTCACAGTTTAACATCATTTACACAATGCTATTTGGTTTTTAAACACCCTGGGCTCAAAGTCATGTGCTTAAAATCATGTATTTTCAAAAAAAATACATCAATTACTAAGAAATCCATTACAGACAAGTACTTGTGATATGCTATGTTTAGCAAATACAGAGTAACACATGAGATTATATTTTTAGCTGCTGTATTCTCCATTAATACTTTTTTTCTGAATGCTGGCAACAATAATCCAGAGTGAACAGGCACTCTTTATAGTTTTGGAAATTTGAAAAAGCTGCTGTAAATTTGAGGTTTCTCTTCCTAGCTGTATTTTAAGTGAATTTCTATCTGTTTCATTGCATCTCCATTGGCTCACGTCCTTCAACAGCAATTCCCAGCCTCCTTGCAGCTGTGCTCCACTTGACTGGGTCCATAACATTCCAGCTGCAAATAGATAGGGACCTGGAACCCCATTTTTTCTCTGACATGTCTTTTCACATGAACTATTAGCAACGAGCTTGAATTGTTACAGCATTATTTGACATACCCTAAGCATATGTCTGAAATTCAGTCTCCTAAGTTCAGGTCTACCAACTTTTGTCTGGGATTTCCCAGAGAGAAGTTTCTTCATATGTGCAATGAAGTAAGTCTGGTGTCATTATAAGGTAACTCTGATGTTTTGCAAAATGGTTGGATTTATTTTATTGCATATGTATAAAACAGCTGTGCTGTGCAAAAACAGTTGGTCTCCCAGAAGCCTCTCTGCAAATTTGCAGACACCTGGTAACCCTATAAGGTTGAATGCTACTATGCATACACAGCAGAGCTAGCCAGGCTACTAGATGTCAACAAATCCCAGACGTTCGCTGCAGGGGTGCTGATTGGTAAGGAGTTGCAGGCATTCAACAGCAAGATTCATGTTAGTATCTATGTTCAATAGCAAACAAATTCACAATGATATGATAGCATCATGAGTAAAAATTACTCTGTAAAAATGAAGAATATCTTCTTATCCTTTGCAGACAGGTTTTCATCTGGAAGAGGATGTGTCCCAGTCTGATTAAATAAATAACAATAATAAAAAAAATAACAAAAACCACCCCACTAAAGTACTGATACATTCAATCACCTTTAGTTAGGCAAGATAATGGGGAGCTGGGACAACCTGAAGGAGGGGAAACGGCCCCACCAAGTCATACTTAATGTAAGAATTACAGATAGTACATTTTAGAGCAATATCTGTCTTAAAAATATTTTCAGCCTAGAGCATTTTGGACCCCTTTGGATAGGTGTAAATTTGAAGGACTTAACTAAGCCATATCTAGAACCGTATGTAAAACATCCTTCAAGAGACTAAAATGTCATTGCTTCTTTCAAGTACAGATATGGAAGAGAAAATATTACTAATATTATCCTCTCAGAACTTCATGGTAAATTTTGACTTGCATATGTGTATATACGTACTGTATATATGTATCCCATTAATGTCAGTAGCGCATCAGAGTTGAGACCTGCTGTGCATATCTGAGAGGACGTTTTTGTTACTGGAGAAGATTTCATAGTGTCTAAAAGATACAGAACTGTTTGTGATGAGATTTGGTCATTGTTCCCAGAGCTGTATAATTAGTCTTAAATGTTCTAGTTCCAATCTTGCTGTGGATTTGCGTGTGTAACTCCTGGTATTTGAAGCAGGACATGAAGAGTAGAACTAAGCTTTTGCTTTATGTGGGAAGCAATATATGAAACTGTGCCTACTGAAATCACTGAGAATATTTTCTTTTCTTTGCTGGGTCAGGATTTTCTCCCATGTCTGGCTAAGTACTCAATAGATTCATTTTCAGAGCCTCTATTCCCTCTGCCTTTTTTCCTGGTTAGATAAGATAAAGTATTTTCAAGAAAAAAAAGTAAAAAGAGAACTAACCCAAATAAATGCATAATTTCGATATCCTACTTCTCCCTGGCATAAAAGGAGAAAGAAAGGTTTTATGCTTGTACTGTAGTTTTGATTCTAAATCCAATGTAAATACAGATGAAATGTAAATCCATTGGCTTCTTGTGTTGTGAATTTTACAACAATTTTAATATTGATTCAGCCATATGCTGGAACGTGTCTTTCATTAAAAAATCCATAAGCTATTGAGGAAGGGGTTGAGGTGATGTCTTTGTGTCTGCTAAAGTTTAAACTCCTCTTTTATACAGCCAGGTGAAATCCAGGAGTGGGCAAAGTGACGTAAACTATGTCTTTCTCTGATCTCCAAGATTTTATGACATGCTTGCCTTTATACTTGTAACTCCTTGGTTACATTTCAATTGAGTTCTCCTTCACCGTGTCTCTGTCTTAAGTATTTTTCACTTTTCTAATGTCAATAGCTCTTCTGTTGAGAGGACTCAACAGGAAGTGGATGCAAGGAGTATGAGCTCTGATGAGATCCTTTAATCCACCCCTAATCCCACTCAATTAAAACTCCATTGATGACAGAAAAATCATTAATTGCTGAAGAACAGGAAAATGAGCAAAAACAACCCTGCATGAGAAATTAGATGCACAGCTTTTAACAGGGGTGTCCTACTCCTTCCCCAGCACACCTAATTTCTGTGCCATCCCTGGCAAGCCAAGCTCTTAACTCTTACAGCTGAGCAGGTAAAAATGTATAATCTAGTTGGCATCTTAAGTAATGCATCTCTCTCAGTTCAGGGACAGTTATGCACAGAATACCTAACTTCACACATCTCACTGCTGGGGGAGTTGGAAGGATCTGGAGGCTTATGCGAAGTGTCCATTCAACAACTGTTTTCTTCTTCTATAAACCATATAGCATAATGCTAGCAAATTGTGCATCCCCATTCTACCTATGCACTGCTGCTTACTTGTGTATTTCTCTAATTCATTTCCAGAGAGGCAGTTTGCAGAGATAGGAGAAAACTTACTAGTAAAAATAAGGAAAAAAAAATTAATGATTCTGTTTATAAATAAATTTGGATTGCATTCTTTCCTATTTTCTAACATAAAACACAAAGGGTATTTATTGTTCAGTATCTTTACATTTGGCATGTCCATTTTTCTGCTTTACATCTTTTCTAATGAAGTGGGAGGAAAGTGCAGCCAAGAAAGCAGTATTTCATGTTACCTCTCCCCTTTGCATGTCCTTCTCCTCTGATACCTTCAAGTGTTTTTTAGGTCATAGAGAAATAGAAGGCATGGTAGAGAACCTGCAAAGAGCTAAGGGGTAGCAGGTCTGAATAATATTTTCTACTGGGAAACCTGGGAACCACATGCTGTAAATGTTGAATACACTTAATATGGCTTGAAGCAGAATTAAATCCATTTACACTGCATGAGCCCCCTCTTCCCAGAGTGCACACATGGGTCACAGAGCCAAAAGCAGTACAGCAACCAGCTGGACTTTGTTGATGGTTCTGCTGGTGGCCAGAGGAAAGCCTTTGGAAAAACTCTTCTTGCATGTCTATGCTGAAAGTCTACAGCATTGCAGTCTTGATTTCTCATGGATTCCCAGTCTTTATTTTCTTCCTTTCTTGGCCTGAAATAGCCCTATTTGGAATCTCAGATAATCTCACAGACAGAAGGAGGGCATGACGTAACTTATAGAAACTTAAGATCCAAACAATTGTAGACTTCTTGGACTCATTTTTTTCCCCCTGTGTGATTTTACACTGGAAGGGAGTATGTAGACGTTTGTCTTTCTTCATCACTAACTTAAGAAAGGACTGGCCTGGTACTTTTCCAGGCAATCTGTCTGCACCTATAAACTGAAATGCAGCTCATAAACATTAACTATGTTGAAACAATACACTTGCTATCTGCAATCATGTTGTAAACAACTTAGATGTAAGACACAATGTGTAGACATCTGTAATGTCACTGCACAGGGAAACCCAACTTCCACACCTAAAGCACAGGGTAATTATCAGCACATATATATTTTGCCTTGCACACGAGTTTTCAACCAATATGTATATTGTCCATATGACATCGCTTTTAGCAAGTACTTCTTCATCAAATAGTGCTGGTATTTAATGTCCGACCACTTTTACACTCCTGTCATGTCTCTTCTCCCTATTTCTCTGGTAGACACTCACTGCTGTCTACTTCAAACCACAGACTGCCAGAACTCCTTTGCTACATGCTTAAGTGCCTTGTTCGACGCCTTGTATTCTAATTCCTATTTAGTGCCCCTAGGCGTTGCAGTAGAAATAATAACTCATGGGTCCTGACCCTTCAGATACTTTCTAGTAAAAGTAATACCCACTAAGGCTGGTAAACACGTCCAAGAGCAGGCTGATGATTTGTGCAACTGGCAAACAGAGGCTCAAGAGATTCTTTAGAGGTTTCATTTGATAAACTGGAGAATGTTGCCATGCTTGTATTCCCTGACATTTATTTTGATATAACAAAAAGCTTTTGAAAGATAGGCAATTTCCAAGGGTTGAAGTACTTTGCAACTTGCTTGTAGATCTCCCTCGAACAGCTCAGAGTCGTCCCACTCACTCCTCAGTCAGCAGAGCCACGGTCAGCTGCCAGTCATCAGCTTCAGCTGCAAACTTACAGGATCTGCAAATCTTTCACAACTCCTCCAAGTTCTATTTGTAGAAATATACTATGATCTCTGCTTGGTGGGTCTGATGCCAGTGATAATATTAGAAGGGACTTGGTTGGTTTCTTCTGTCTCCTTTTTTGCACTATTTCGACACAGGTAACTTAAGGTCAGAGTCAAGACCTTGCGGAACAATTTCTTTATCATATTACACTGCAGACTTGTTTTTAGCACTTACTCAGTGCTGTTGCAGAGCAGTCCACCAGCAGACACTCTCTGTCAGTTTATTTTGTGTATTGTGAAATAATAAAAAAAAAGACAGCTCTGCTGGGTTTTTGCAGGAGAAAAGGCTACGTAGTTTAATTAGCTTTATGAACAATATTCTAGACTCCGTCAGACATATTTTTTTTTTAAGTCAGAGAATTTAGTTGCACAGTCCTCCTCAGGAGTCAGACAACACACATGGAGAACACAACATTCAAACGGATGCCTGAGGTGCCAGTTCCTTTCTCAGTTTTTCAGTATTATAGATAATCTGGTTCCCCTCCTCTTGGTTTTCCCATCTGTTAGATAGGGATGAGGTTACTGATCAATTGTATGAAGATACTGAGGTCTATGGGCAGTCAGGCTACTATGATCAGATAAATTGTGGTCAGACTTCACCCTGCAAAAGAGCCATTTGCCCATTGGCATGAGGTCATTATGTTGATGTGTAAAATCCCAACATAGTCTACCTTTTCAATAAATACAAATCTAAATACTCTTCTAGAGTAAGCCTAGATCTCCAAAAAGAGATGTGTCCATCTATCCAATATCTGCTGTTCCTGGACACCAGGATATGTTCACTGATTACCTCTCTTTTACCCTACATTCCTCTAAGAACACAAATTACAAACGATGCAGACATGTATGCTATTTTGCAACAATGGATAAGGACTTTAAGCCTCTAAGAAACACCAAGGAAAACAGTACAAGCTGCAGGCTCCTCAATGGCTTTGCCATCAGCCATGCACATGAAGTGAGGTGTTCAATATGCTGCTCTGGGGAGCAGTCCAAGAGTATCTGCAGCGTGGGAGAGCCACAGTCTGTGCCTGCCCA
>NW_009605532.1:4398-24122 GCF_000690535.1 Cariama cristata | reverse complement strand
GCCCAGAGCCATGCCTCAGCAAGATGAAAACAAGCCTCTGCAGGCTTTCTATCCTCTCTTCCTCACTCCGATAGCACAGAGAAAGATTTGGCTCCCATCAGGCAGCTTTTCCCATCACCTATTGCAGCTGAGGAAAAAGGAACTTCAAAGTGCTTGATTGGACATGCAGTATAAGCCTCTATCTAGCCCTGTGTAATACAGGGCAACAGGCTGGTATTTTTCTCCCAACTGATTTTTTTTAAAGCACAGTTTTGCTACAGTCAGCATTTCTAGCGTCAGATATTTGTGTTCAGTCCAAGCCAGAAAAGCACCTACAAAATTTCTTGACTGTGGGAAACATGAGTCGAGGGAGAAGAGGTGTGTACTTGTGAGACAGGTACTATGGTAATGCAGTAGGCTGTAGGAAAGCCAAAATAGCAGACAGAAAAATAAAATATTTATTGGAAATTCAAAATTCAGGTCCCATCTGGTGTCTTATGGAAGAAAACAGCACCTATTCCAGAGACAGTTGATCAAGCATGTTTAAATGTATTTTCTGAGCTAGAGAAGACAAAGCACAGCACTAGCAGCTGATGTGCCGGATAATGGCAGACTACCAAAGTCCCAGGCACTTTTCTCCCTGTCACTGTAGATAGAAGACTGGAAGTGATCTGGACAAAAACTGTAAGATGCTACCATTCACAGTCAGCGAACTTAAAATGGTTTAAATCATTCCTAAAATACACTCACTTGCTGAAAATAGAAATACTGGGTCACTTTTGCCTATGTTTTGCTCTCGTTTCATGCGAAGTTAGCACCGTAAGCCTCACAGGCACAGCACTCACCAAGCAGTAAGGAAGTGAGACCACAGCCTTAATCTAGCACTTGAGCAAGATATATTCCTTTATACCTACCTCAGTTTCAAAACCTTGTTTAATTCAGGTGAAATATAGGACTGTAACACTGCTGTACTTGTATTTGCTGATTTCCACTAGTTTGAAGAATTTGTCTTGTGAAATTTAACTTGAAGAGAGAGCAGAAGCCTTGGAGAAAGGTTAAAATTAAATTACTGGGAAAGATCTTGTTTCTTCAAGTCTACTTGATGAAATTCCATTGAAAACATGAAGGTTCCTAAAAACTTCTTACATTGAAAAAAATTTAATGACTGCAACTCAAAAGGTCACTGTCAAATGTCACTAGATCATGTAGAACAATCCAGAGTAGAGTTTCATAGAGATTGCTAGGTAGTTTTCATGCAGATACCCAGATGAAAGTTTTAGAGAAAAAGAATTCACTATAAAGATTTGTTTTGCATTATTGTATAGTATTATTACTTTGAAAATATTCATTTTGCTTGGACTTGAAATATCAGAGTTTGGTGACGTAAAAACAAAATTCATCAATGGGCTTTGGATATTCTCTTCACATACTAATTTGGAAAAGCCATTTTCTTTTTTATTTCTTTTTTCTTCTGGAACTCACATTCTTCTGAGAAAACCAATTCAAGTCAAAACCTTCTTGCCAAAAAAGAATTTTTTTTAAAAAGTAAACTCTTGATATAGATTTTTAATATTTTTTTTCTGGAAAAATAACAGTATTTACTATCAATAGGATTTTAATAGTGTCCAGCTAGTATGGAAAGAAATTACTAGCACCTTGCCAATCTGCAGTCAGGTACAACGAACGGGGCGGGGGGTGAATCACAAACCCATACATATATAAACCCACATTTTTTAAACAAAGAATAGCTGCATTATTTGTTCTTATGGATTGTTGCAGCTTGCCTCGTTATAAGTTGTTGAATGACAACTTAATTTGCAAGTGGGAGAGCAAAGAGTATAATGTGATAATTTATCTCCAAATGAAGATAGAGCAGTAGCATACAAAAAATGAATCAGCCCCCTTCACAGACCAATTTTTAAAAGTCTTCCAGTAAAAGGTATTTCAGTATTTAAAAAAACCCACAGTTGTAGCTAGCTGAAATTAATTTATCTTGTCCTCTTAATAGCCTTTTTACAAGGGAAACTAATGCACCACTTGCCATTGATAGGGCAGTATATGGGTGTGTTTGAGAGGAGAAGGGGGTATTTTAATATGCAAGTCTAATGGTGCTATTGGGTTTTTAAGAATCAGAATGATCTATATTGCTTCCTAAAGTGAGCCTACATATTGTGGTGTTCAGAGACATGTTGTGTCTTGTTAAATTTTTTCAGTGATATAGAACAAGAACACAACAGCATCAGTAAATCAAACTAAAATGAGTGATTAAGTACCTGATTTAATACTGTGCATTAATTTTAGTTCAGATAGTCCTTGCTTTGTTGTATAATACAATTGTAAGCAAGACTATGTCATTTGCATGCTACAGCAAGGTGCATTATAAAAATAATCTTAAATTATCAAGACCTGAAAGGGAACAATTATTGGTATACAGTGTCCATATATCAAAGACAAGCCTTTAGTGAGGTTGCTTCTTGATTCTTATTTAAGAGCATGCACTTTGTTGCCTTAGTAATTCTTCCTTTTTTCCTAAAATCCAATCACAGTGGCAATGCTTCAGGTTTCTAGAGGCTTAGCCACTACTGTTTCTCCTGCAAACTGTCAGTAACCTCTTACTTAGCAAGTTTTAAATTCTCCTGCATCTATCTCAAAACTACAGGTGTACTGTATCTCATCCTTCCAAAGGATTCAGAGCTAAAAGGAGAATTTCATTCTAAATTACCGCTTTAAAGCACTGTAGATCTACCCATCTCTCTGCAGGGTCTTGCTATCTCCATTCAAGCAATTATTCCACCTCTCCAGGCTTTTATCTTGGCTGCTAGGTGTTCGTTGCTCCACCTGAAATTCGCAGCCATCTTTGGAAGCAAGGCAAATAGTTCAGAGGTAAACATGCAGTGTATTAGTTATATTGGTATAATTAAAACAAAAATAGCCAATTAAGAAGACAGCTGATGTGGTCTTTCTGAGAGCCTTGTGGCCATCTCACCATGCCGAGTCTGTCTCGTGTCTGTGATTCTCTGCCTCCCTGTGATCCTGCGGCTGCTGCTCATGGCTAACATGAGCAGGGCATAACAGCAAACACAGCAGGCATCAAGAAGAGTTTCAGCATTGTTGAAAGGAACTCGATCTGTGCTTTTTCTAAGCCATCTAAGGCCCTTTTATTGTGGATCTCATTTAAGCTGTATATTCATTTTTCCCAGTGCTGAAAAAGCCGATACATCAAAGCCCCTTTTCATTGAGAGAGTAGAAGGGTTCGTCCTGAAGGCTGAGGGTCCCTTCTGTGCCTCAAGGAACAGCCATTCAGCTTGGTAAGAACTGCTGCCCTCCACTTGCCACCTCAGCATGATCTTTGAGATCTTCCTCAAGATGCAACAGAAAGGCAAATGCATTGGGTTGCTAAGCTGAGAAGAAGAAGGACTGTACTGATCCAACCTGAGTGCATGGAAAAATAAGTTAATACACATGTGCCTGTCTCTATGTGCAGTAGAAAAGTCTTAATGAGTGCCAGGGATGGCTATGGTGACCAGCTGAGTGCAGGGCAGTGCATAATGGTACAAGCTGGAAATAATGGACAATCATGGGGACTAGGTAAACACTGAGGAAAGCATTGCAAAGAAAGATACAGAGGTGAGTACAGGGGTATGTTGTTTGATGTTTATTAGGGTACGTAAATCTTAACGTACTTAAATTAAATCTTCATCTTTTATTTAGGGTACTACTGAGCAAACTAACAGATCAGGAGCAAATCCAGGCTCATCACAACTCTTCTTCCTCAGCACATGACCACCTCATTGTTCTCTTGGTAAAGACATACTCCAAGAGTATCACAGAAAGGAGAAAAAAATCTGCATTCACAGAAACACATGTCTTGTCACACTAGGGAGAGCATTGCTTCATGTTCTTCAGTGATGTGCTTATAAACAAGGATGCTAACACAAAAAAAGTGATGACATAGTTCCACTGTTGACTGTATTATAATAGAGATGACAATCTATACTGACCCCCACAGATCAACAAATTAAGCTCTGAATCATGAGGCTTCATTACCGTTGTAACTCTTTGGTAGCAAAGCTACAAAACTTAAAATATTTTTCCTGTTCATATGGACACCTAATCCCTTCTTAATCCTCCCAAAAGGCTTATGTCAGCAATTTCCGCAGCAGTGATTCCACCACTGGTTGGTTACACACTGCATAAAAGTGCTTCCTCTTCTTCTGCCAGAGTTTGCTGACATTGGTGCTCACTTGGCGCTTGCCAGTTTACAAATCAGAGGAGGAAGGTCTCTGATCTGTGGAGATCTTCAGGTCCTACTGTGTTCAATTGGAGCTATGGGGTGCTGAGCGTATCTGTAAATCAGCCTCTAAGTGGAAATTGAATTGCTCAATAAAATATTAAAAGCCTGTAATTAGTGCATAAATTGTAGGAAGTGCTACAGTTCCTCCAGTAAAACAACATAAACTTTTAGAATTTATCCATAACTATGCATAGCTAGACATCCTTAGATGTTTCTTGCACTTTCTATTTATGTATCTATGATTGCGTAATGACAATTATTAAAGAAATCATATCTAGCAGACTCAATAATACTATTGAGTCTATTTCATGGAAGCAGCTATGTCCCTGTAAAGAAGCAGTCAATTTGGCTAATAGAAAACTCTCTCATTAGCTTGTTTTCAGTTCTTCTTCCTTGAGAAACTTCCTTTGTTCTCATCAATGTGTCTTTGAAATGCGACTAAAGGGAAAGAAGCTGGTTGGCACAGAAACTTCTCTTACACATTACTCCAAGTCTTCATAGCAGAATTTTTTTAAGAAGACTGCAGGCTCAGGAGCCAGTGTAGCTGAATGGTTTCATACAGATGCTAGGTGTCCCAAATACGATAAGTTTAAAGATCATACCTTAAAAACATTTAAGCCCCAAACCTATTAAAACTATGTGATGGATTTTACCTTAAAGTAGCCTTTTTATAAAATTTATCTCATATTATTTTTGCCAAGTTGAACCTTATGTTGCCACTTTTTAGCATCTCGGGATTCCATTATATAATTATCTGCACTGGTATTCATCATGTCTCCCAATTTAATAAAACCTGTGAATTCAAACAGCAGGTTACTTTTCTGCTCCCCCCATCTCTAATAAAAAATGTTGTATAGGTCTATAGCAGACAAAGATCCTTATATCACACTTCTTGCAACCTCCTACACTGTTATCTTTCATAATGTCTCAGAAAAATGTTTCTCTACTGTGTACGGAAAACCGACTTGGAGATACATATGAATAAATACCTTAACTGACCTGTATTAGGGAGGGAAGGAACAAAAGAGCAAGAAGTGGTTTCCCTCTTTTTCTAGCTGTTATTAAATAAGCCTGTTTTTGTTTATGTGTATTTTTCAGTCCTCATTTTCCTGTGTTCAGGTTCAAGTAAACTCACTGGAGATCTTTTATAGTCTGTCTTCATTTGTCTCATGTTTATGTATTAATCATTTTATATGACAATGGGAAATATCTAAGCAACAATAAAAGCAGATAGTAAAGCAACTATAGTAAGCATAAAGAACCAAATTCTAATCCAGTTATATTAATAAGCTGTGTACTCTTGTCCAGTAGGACTCCCTTTTAGCTCAGTATACTGCCTAGAGACTTTAGCAAGAGAATAAATGGTGTGAAGTTTCCTCTTGGTTCGTGTGAGCCTCTACGAGCATAAGTGCAAGACACCTAGAAGTAGAGAATAATGCCAGAGAGAACTGGCAGCACCTCAAAAGTCTCTTTTGAAGAGTGCCCGCTGAAGACAGGGAACAGGCTCCATCTTCTATGGCAAAACTCCTGGGAATTGAATGGCACAGGCTAAAGCTGCCCTCCTTCTCCGACAGAGTCTCTGAGGAAAACTGAAGGTAGCATGACCTGCCTCTCCAAGGACATACCAGTCCCTCTGGGGAGTCAGGGTTCTGTCTGGTGGAAGAAAGTCATATCCCAGGGGGGGTCTGCATCTTCTCTCCTAATCTGTAAGTTAAAATCCATCAGTCATTTTAAATGTGTCATACACAGAGCTCTAGCCTACAGCATTTGAATAAACAGCGTGATACTGGTTTTGTATTCTTTTTCTTTCATCTACTAAATAGCCTCTCTTATGTACTCCAATACTACAGTAATGGGCTCTGGATAATAAGTTAAACTGAAAGAGTTAGTCTTTAACCATATTGCAGTGTTTGTCCTTATAACAATGCAGCACCATGGCATTTTACAGCAAAACATGAGGAAAAAAGTGATAATGAACAAATATGGTTGCATCATGTCGGGAAACAATAGGCTAAATGCCAATCTTCAAGCATTTCTAAGTGTTATCCTCGTGTTTATACTATTAGTTCAACCAACATTACTCTGCTTCATACTAAAATAATAACAAGAACAGAACCGTTTGTTCAGCCTGGCTGCTGGAAAAGGAAAATGACGTTGTGTGTAGAACTGCAGGAAATTATGTTGACTGATAACAAATATAATTATTTCCAAATTATTATGATTGTGTCACAGTCATTCCAGGAATGCAAAAGATTTTTCTTTTTCCCACTCCTCCCTTCCCCCCTACAGCACAACTCCTTATCTTCCCTCTTTGTTCTTACCTTCTGCAGCAGTTGCAACACTGGCACTGTGCCCCAGCACATAAAAGCTATAGTACTGTGGATTATCAGAGTTTTTGCCTGGAATAAGATGGATGCAGAAACATAGTGTTTAACAAAGGCCCCACTTTGTCTTTGCCCAGTCTTCTTTCCCCTGCTCTTTGAAGCTTCAGTTGGGTAGATTGTGTCATGGGGCAGCATAAAGGGTAGCTACTTTCTAAAGGAGTTTACAGGCTGCAAAAACAGTTCGGTTTTAAGAAACAATATGCATCAAACAGAAAAATATGTCAGATGTCACTGTAAAAAAAGTTAGTGACTCGGGGCTGAGGTGTTAGTTTGTAGGAAGAAAAGGTTCATAAAATGGATTCTAACAGAAACAGAGTAGAATAAGGAACAATGATTGGAGAAGGCCCCGAAATTGGTGAGATATTGAAGAAGATTATAGCTGATGAGGTACATTATAGAGCAGCTGAAGAGAAAGGAGATGGATTGTGAAAATTAGACCTAGATGAGAGGAAAAGTACTGAAAAAAGTACTAAATTAGAATTGATTGACAACAGCCTGTTAAATAATATTGGAAAAGGTTACCTAAAATGAGGGAATAGTTCAGCTGCTGAATTGTGGTTTTGCATTAATTAAACCACAGGAAACCATTAGGAAGAGAAGCCAGCATCACCTAAAGCTGTGCCGGCTGTGTCAGTGGGGAAAAAAAGGCAGCAGCTTCAGTTGTTAAAAACTCACAGGCTATAGTACAGAAAGCCCCCAGCCGACTGCATTCCAACAAGCTTTTAGCAGCACTTGGACTAGCTACTAGAACCTAGGAAATACTCAAAAGAGTAAGTATCCAAAAAGCACTGCTAAGCTTTTGATACATTCCTCTGCAGTGGCTAAGTGGCAACAGATAGGACAGGTTTACAGAGAATAATTACAGAGTATGTCAAAGCAGAGCACCGACTTCCATACGGAGGAGATCATTAGGCAGTAGCAGAGGCCAATGTCCCATGACATGACAGTTCTAGTAGTCCCCAGTCACCCTTTGGTTGGGCTACGAGCCATAGGAGCTGGAGGATGAGAGGCAGATTTGTTTATTTGATTGCTGTGCTGCAGAAGGCTGGCAGTGAGCTGCTGGCACCGTGGGTCGGTCACTCAGAACCGTGAAAAGTCTTTCTGAAAAAGGCAGTCATGACTGTCTGCCTCACACAATGTAACCAGTCACATCTCATCAGAGATGTCTAATGTCCTAATGATGTCTGCAGATCTTATTGACTGTGCACAAGTGAAAAGGCTGTTTCAGACAAGGAGACTCTGTCCCAAGCACTAGCTCTGGACTGAGCCTACTTAAACAAGGTTTAAACAAACTCAAGCTAATTGTAGCAGAAGAATGCTGTTTTGAAGAAGGTTGTGTTTATCCCAGGTGGTTGGGTGTCACGTCTATGTCTTTTCTTTGACTACCAGGATCTGGAAGCCCTGGATCATAGCAGCAGCTCCTAATCAGGCTTTTCAACTTGGCGAATCTCTGGTTGAGCTAATCCTGCAAAAGGAGGGTTTCAGACAAAGCATAAGGCAGAAGTCCAGCCACTGGCTCTTTGAGACCCTGTTCTTTGTGGAAAAATTACAAATTTCTAGATCTGCCTGGAATGTAAATTTGCTTTGTAATAACTAGCCCAGAGGACTATATCCTACAAAACTCCCATGTCTTACCCTTCAGGTTGCCGTGTGGAAGGGAAGCAACCACGATCTGATCCTTCCTTTCATACAGCACACAGACTAGCAGAATAACACAGACATCTGTATAGCTTTATTATATGAATCCATGAGGCCTCTGACAAGACTTCTTATCCATTCTTCCATTTATAATGCTTCAGCTCCAAATGTCCTGGCAACGTCTTTCTTTTGCTATCTTCATAAAGATACATGGCAAATCTACTTTTTTCTCCCCTGCCTTGATAACAGAGTGAAGCCTACAGTACTGTCCCCAAACTGCCCTGCTGCTTTGATCCCTTAGGGTACATTTTAGAATATAACTATCTTGTAGCACATGAGATGAACATGGGATCTCTAGTATGTATCAGCTATTAGAAGTTAAAGAATATGAAATATTCTGAAACAAGTATAGCCTTTTGCTCCAGAAAGTGATGTATGAAAACTATCTTAGCTGCAACCTGCCAGAGAAGAAATTATCACAGGGTCTTACATAGAGAAACTGCTTGTAAGCAACATTAAAGGAGATGGGTCACTAACTCCTCAAATAACAACATCTTAAAATAATGGAAGTGGAAAAGAAGAAATTTGAGACATCCAAAATCTGGAAGCTTATCTTGGTTAGATAAACTACTATTACTAGCTACCTATTAAGCCAGTTAATGTTTAATTTCACTAACCTTGAGTGAAGACCTGTGCAAGAGGTACAGTCAGACAATAGACACAAAGGAAGAGATAAGGAAAAATGTAAAAAGATTATCAAGGAGAAAGGCTAGTAGGGGATTTTATCTGCTAAAAAAAAAGAATTATGTTCTTAATGGGGAGAATCAGACATAAAAGAAAGGATACTAGAACACACTAAAGACGAGATCTGAGCTTTACAAACTGTACTATGCAAAAGAACTCATTAATATATATTTAAGTGTAAATATATATACACATATATGCATTTTGCAGAGATAGGAAAATCTTTATACCTTGAATCACATTCTAATCACACTTTCCCTTTCTGAAATCTGCATGCTTTGATGTTGGCAATCGGATTACACTATTTGTGTTCTATTTATCTATACTGCATAAAACCATGTTAGATATATATTATGTTACAGCCAAGGCTTTGATACACAGGAATACTTCCTCTTTTAAACTATTACCATTCCTTTTTACTCATCAGGACCCTCATCACAGCTACCTGCCTCTGAAAGACCAGATTTATGCAAAACATCTTTATGCTTTATATTGATGTCCCAGGCAATTCAAAAGGGCTAAAGTGGGACATCTGCCTGTGAGCACCTGGTGATCATTTGCTGAAAAAAGCAAAGAACATAAAGAAACATTGTTCTAGACCCCATCAGAAGACTCCCAGTACAGGAGTGGGAAGAGACCGGTCCAGGCTTCCTTTCTCAGCTGTGAAACACACTGAGCAGACAGCCCGGGTTGCATTGCTGGCTAGTAATGAAAGCCCTGGGCTACTGCAGCAAGTTTTGATGGATCAGCCATCTCTAAAGCAGATTATGAGCTCAGTCAGTTTCTGCACTCTTTTCAGGAAGCCTAGAGTTAGTCTTTCCTGCTGCCTAGATATTTCTAAATACCTAAGGATTCCACCGGTTAGTGAAAAACACTAGGTATTTGGAGTTTACTGGAATTCACAGCATCTGGATACAGCTCTATCTGATCAATCCCCAAGGTGCAGAAAGAGTACAGAATGAAAGAGATAAAACAGTAGACGTTTTCTTTGTCCAAATTCCCTCAGCCAATGCTCAGGTGGTGAGATCAGAGAGCAAAAGGATCAAAAGGGCCAAAGGACCACTGTTACATTTCCATTTGTGTACACTGACACTTCCGCTATGTGCAACAACCACAAAGGGTGTTTCTGATCTTAGTACATAGTACATACATATGCCTGGGTTTATATACTTCTATATCCTACTTTATTATATACATCTATATTTATATATTATATACATTTTATATCATGTATATAGTAAACATATAATGCGTACCACATAATAATACTACTCCTGACATGTCTGTATGTATTAAAATAGATACATAAAATAATGTTGGTGTGCGTAAAGACCAAGAATGATCATAGTATTATTAGAGCAAGTAGAGGTGGAGGGTTTTTTAAGTTTTAGACCAAAGGACTATGCAAAGAAAGCAGAGCTATAAAGTGCCCTAAAGGAACACACAGCATGAGGGACACACAGGCCATAGCTTCCTGAGTATAACAACAGGAACAGTTAAACTTGTTGGGTTTTTTTTTTGCCAGGTGAGTTTTAACCCGGATTGATTCCTCAATCTGGTTCAAAACCTAGTATAAACACCTGTGCTGACAGCAGAGGGGAGAGAGGGGATGGGGTGGGAATGAGCAGTCTAGGGAGGAACTTCTACCAGCTTTGGTCATTCAGACTGCATGTGAAATTCTGGCCCCAGCAGCAGCAGGCATCTGGGAGTGCTGTGCAGACAGGTTATAAGAGACCACTTCTGTTATTATATTGCTGCATACAACCAGAGCCATATGTGCATATCAGGGCATTATAAATAATGCATTCTTTGAATCTTGTTACCAAAACAAACAGGCCATTGTTAAAACACCCTGTCAGCATCTATCTCTTGTTTCCACTAAAAATATTCCTTGGACTTTCAAGTTGCAACTGTCAGCCTCATAAAGCAAAAGGCAAAGGTCTCAGACAACTTGTTAAGAACAAAACTTTAGTGGAAACTTCAGGGTAAAACATGCTTTAAAACCTCACCTGTTCAAATTATCCTTTTCTTGTATTTCAGTGTGTTTTACTATTAGCCCACTGGCTAATAATAACTTCCTGCATGCTTATTGAAAGATGGATGTGTTTTATTTGCCTGTTTAAATCCCAGAAATCTGCCCTATTTCAACCACATATGAAGATAAAATATATAGGTTGGTGAGGTATGAACAGGTTGCAGCGAGGGCACAGTCTGCTGGGATGAGACATTTATTCTTCCCATAAGGGGATATATCCAGTACCTTCCAAGTTTCCACAGGTGCTTATGTTGTAATGAAGACAGATATTTCAATTTCTCCAAGTTTTAAGGAGGGAAAAATAGAAGTATTATGGTTAAAGACCCTTTCTGGCATTTGTGTATTAGTTTTGGACAAAACCCTTAAGTCTTTGCTCAGGGCTAAATCATCATAAATGGATATGCCTGTGGAGAAAAAAAAAAAAAGAAAAAAAGCTTATTTAAATAGAATACTGGCCACAGAGGACACAGAGAGGAAGGACAGGGATGAAGGGAAGAAGACTCATCATCCCTCTTTCCCCTGAAGCACAACACGTTGTGAAGTCTTGAGAGTGGCCACCCAAATTACTGCTGAGAGTATCTGCTCCTCCTTACAGAGCAACTGGGGGTGACAGAGTAGCCCCCCCTTTTTTGTTGAGACATCTGCAAGTGTATAAGGTCTCCTCCTCTGGTGGGCATTGCTAGCAGCAATTTGAATATGGTCCTGTGTTACTCACAGGGCCAGAGTCCCCAGATCAAATTCCCTAGATCAGTCATAGCTGCTTTGTTACTGTTTATTTATACCGTAGTATAAATAGTACTGCCTCTTTGCCTGAGGTATTTATATGGTCCCTAACATTACTGTGCCCAGTCTTAAATGTGTTTATTCTCACAACACCACTGTGAGGGCAGTGCTATTACTCTATCTTGGAGGTAGGAAGCCAGGACACAGGACAACTAAGGTCTGGATAAAGGAATGCAAACATCTGACTTTCACTGATTCCAGTAGCATTTGTGTGTCTAAACAGAACTGCATGTCCAGGCCTAAACAGTCAGCCCACCACCCGTTGGTAAGTAGTGATGGAGCAGGGAATTCCAGCCAGCTCTCACCACTCAGCAGATGTTTGTCTTTTCCATGAGGAACGTATCTGGTGAAACATGGGAATCGCACTGCATAACAAAGACGCTACCTGCCCTGAGGGGTAAATATTGTGGTCCCTTATTGCTGTGTAGATGATTTTCAGAGATATAAAAGTGGAAGAACACTAAGGTAATGTAAAAAAGGAGTAATTGTGGAGTTAAAAGTTAATCACTTCTTCCCACACCCTCAGAAACGTCTTTCTAAAGTTACGCCTCCTGGAGGCAACTTTTCCCCTGGTGGGGATCCTGGCAGGAGAGTCACAGATGAGTGATGGAGTTTTCCTGCTGTGCTGTGGGTTTTCCTGCTCAGGATAGTAGTCTGTGGTTCTGAATTTTTCCTGCCTAATGATTACAGGATTTGGTCTTTTAATTGGTTTCTGTATATTAATTGGATCTGAAAAGCTACGGTATTTATCTTTGTAAAGCAGTCTGAATGCTGAATAACCAAATATTTTTCATAAGGAGTTTTACTACACAGCCTGAAAGGGAATGTGGATTTATACAGTAAATACAACTGCTCCAAAAGAGATGAGATTTATCTTAGCAACTGGCAAAGTCTCTCTAGGATTCATCCCCAGTTCCAGCCTATCAGTCAGTGTATCTTTCTTCTCAGGCTTAAATGCAGTAAAGCATATTCTTTTATAAATTATGAAAGTTTTATTTTGTCAGAGACATGAGGAATTCCTTCAAGTGAGACGTATTATCCCTTAATGGATCACATTAATAGCAGTAATATTAATAATTTACCTTATATCTTAATCAGGATTGTATCCAAATTATTAGGCATGTCCTTGAGTGTAAATGAGCAAGGGCAGTTTAGGGTGACAAGGCTAGCACAATCTCTAGACCCAACTAACTAACCAAATAATAATAAAAAAAATCTTACCAAGGAACAGCAGAATCTTAACAATTGCGAAGCCAGCAGGATGGCTGGAATCATCACGAGTTCACCCTTTATGGCCCAGGAAAAATACATTGTTAAGCAATTTTGTTGTTCCTACCAGCAGACCTTGAAGTGGAAATTAACGAGTGGTGGTATTCTCTCACACCCAATCCCCTGTACATTTGCATTCATTTGCATATGAATGCCCAGCTAATTGTTTTGAAGTAACAATTAAGAGAACAATAGAGGAAAGAAAAGGGACTCCAGGCAGCAACTGACACCTGGGAGTCTGTATTAAGAAAAGCTTTTACATATTTGAATTAAAAATAGACAAAGGAATAGAAACAGGCAGGCATAAAATTCATTACCGAAAAAAAGTAGCACACCACATCCGTGCACACTATCACACTCCAGAATATGTTTCACACTCATCCAGCCAAGAGATATGCAATAGACTGGATGGTAGAGGAGGTTTTTCCTTCTTGTGTGCATTTTAGAAAAAGGTTGATTTCTCATATTCCCTGTGTGCCTAAACTAAAGAGTTTGAGTTCAGAAGGAATGGAGTATTTTGCCAATTTGGCATCAATTTCAAAGTGGATTAGCCTTTCCTGAGAAGTTCAGGTATGCATGGATGCAGCAGTGCCTTTAAACCATTTGCCTGCAGTTAGAACTGGATCCATCGGAATACGACAATAGAGGTTTAATTTCTGTTACAACACCATCGGTGCCATCTGAAATTATTACTCAGGCTGCATTTCCAGTAGGGATCCAATTATCCAATTGTTCATGCAATGTGTTTTGTTAGACTCACTCCTCCCTCCTGGTAATGATGATGTAGCTCTTTTTATCTGGAGCAATTGCTGTTGTTAACTGCATGACTGGCAAATGCTTAGGCTCTGCTGTCCCCTCCTGCAAAGTGAAGCGTGGGGTTGGGAAGTAGGCTAGAAATGGAGCTGGGCACAGTTTCGCTCAGTAATAACCCCTGCTACTAAAGAGGTTTATTGACTCCAAATTACTGATCACTAAAAGCACTTTTGTACCCAACAGGATCATCTGAGCCCTCCTGTAGAGAAAAATGCCAGCACACGGCAGAAGGGAAGGAAGCTCGAGGCCGAGGCACTGAGGAAGGCCACATGGGCCAAAGAAGACGGGGGCGGTGGGGCTGGAGACTGAGGAATGGAACAAAGCTCTGGGTGAAGGAGCCATGGCTGTGGGTTTGCTGGGGGAGACGGACACAAGCAGGCTCCTGAGAAAAAGCTGGGAACTCAGCCTAGGGGCTGCTTTCACAGGACAGTATTTTCTAACCTAAAACTCTTTCAAAAAGATTTTCTTTCATGGAGCAAAGAGACGGTAAATTGTACACAGTGTCCACTTCAGCAAATTTGAAAAAAAAAAAAAAGATTTTTTTTTAACTCAGGCTCATGACCAGTTATTCCTAATCCAGGTGGGACCATAATCTGCAAAGGATGCCTGGGAGATACTCTTAGTGCAAAGATGAAAACTGTAATATGACCATAAATTACATTTCTTGAAATGCAAAATTACTAGCCCTGGGATAGTTGTGAACTAGTTCATATGCTGCAGATAATAGCATCTTGGTACTCTGATGCTGATGGGTGGCAAAATGCCCCAGAATGCACCATGCCTTTCTAAGCGAGAGGTCTTATTATTCAGAGCAATCAAAACTTACTTTTGCAATTAAATAGTTTATTTTAAATGAAGAGATGTACAATTACAGGAGCAGTCTGTCTATCTTTTTTATTGTCCTTCATTGAATATCTGTAACTTCTGTTTTATTTTGATAAAATGATTGTGATGTACATACATTATACAACTGTATATGTCACACTACAGCTAAGGCATGTGAATGTACAGCGTTATATTTGAAGATGATCCTAATCATGAGATGAAATATTCATAACATATTCTTCAGTATTGTCATGTTCGAGTTGTCTGAATTCCTGGAAAAATAAATGTCATATCTGTATAGGATTGCAATGGCTTTTCTCTTACTTGATCACAAAGATAAGTAAGATAGACCCACAGAAAGACTGAAAGAACTTTCACCATAAAGGATTTGAAAATATGGAATAATCCATCTCTACATTATTTGTTGAAATGCTGTACAGTAAGGCATTACTTTCTCTTCCTGTTGTTTTACTTTTCCTGTTTTTCCATTCTTTTCATGTACTTCTAATACATTAAATAGAATGTTATGGATTGAAAAATAAAGGTCTCTGTTATGGATGAATTATTCTTTTCCATCAAGTTGTCTGAAGGTTAGACAGTCAACACCTACAAATTACACAGATGTGTCATATTCCTAAATGAATTGTATTACACCGGCACACCTATGAATACTAAAAGAGATCTGCCACAAATCGCAGTATAAAATGCACCCCTCTAATTTGTCTGGGAGTATACTGAATACAAGAACACTCTGCCACTCTAAAAAGCAACAACATGTTATGGGTGATGTTATTTAGCAATTAGTTGTATTTCATCTCCATTATTTATCTCTTTGTTGAAATAACAGCCCTCTTTCCAAATATGCAAATAAAGGAGTCACTATGCATTGGTGACATTATTACACTGCTTTCTTATTAAAAGCCATCCACACGCGTGCTGTATGAAAAAAGGAGTGAGGGAGGAACATACTAGGAAGAACAAGGAAGACTCCACTGCCCAGTTTGAAGGCAACTGTTGCCTCAAAACGTAATGCTAAATGTATGCTTTTAAAAGGTCCCCTTAAAATATAATCCCCTATCAATTTCTGTGAACGATGTGGTGGGAAGGAGAGAATTAGTTGCCATTTTATAGTAGCAACAAATGATAGCACATTGTGCAAGGGAACCAACTCTGGAACTGTTGATTGAGGAGCCAAGGCATCTGGCAGAGTGTTGATCGGCCAAGACCGCAATGGGGACAAATGGAAGAGAGTAGCTTAGTAGCTTCAACAGTCATTTTCCTACAAGCCTGGTGAAAGCAGTGATGGAAAGGGTTCTCATCAACACCGAGGACATTAGCTGTTGGGACTGATTTAGTGGAGGAAACACAGGGGAATGCTGAGATGTGTGAACTAACGAGTGCAGGACCCGGCCACTTCTTTTGATGTTATAGGAAGGTAAGACGAAGAATAGGCTGAAAAAAAGACTTTAAGGGTATTTCCCAGGACAGGTGGTTAGTGGAACATTTAAAAGTGGCAGAGTTTTAAGGGTGTTTAGAAGAAGGATTTAGGAAATTGACCAAGCAGAGAAAGACTGGTGCAGGAGGAATGTAAATATAGGTAAAACTGTTATTCAGTGTCTGGCACAGCTGAGCCCAAACCTTTAGGTGCTACCATAATGCAAACAATAAGTAGTAATAATAGCTTACCATAGAACTCATCATACTGTAAAAATGTTAGTTTTAAACACATGATGTCATTATGACTGGGGTTACTTCTAATATATCCTTATTTCAGAACAGTATACATTTATTTGATCATTTTATGCGATTCTAACATGTTAATTTAGTATTCAGCATACTACAAAGTGCCCTATTATTTCATATTTATTAGCGAAAGTTCACCTAAGGTGTCACAAATTGTATTTTTGTGGTGGACCCAGTGAAAAGTAGATTCTATTTTCAACATTAAGCTCCAATAGCAGTACAGTAGTAAAATAATTAGAATGTATACATGAAGGTGGAAATAAAATGATACCCAGTGGGCCAGTGCTAATGCATATGGTAGTATAGTAGAAATACATAAAGAAAGATTATACACTAGATAGTCCGAAGAGATTCTAGTCAATCTACCATGAACAAGAATCGTAATTGGCATAAACCATAGCAAAATGTGCACCTAGTCAGAGGTCACTCTGTAGCATGAAGAGGACAAAGATAATGAATTGTGGTCAAATCGTAGAACCCACCCCACAGGGCTTCGATTAGAGCACCTGCTAATTCTTTAATCTTTAATTGTGCATGTGTAAGGTGTATACTCTGCCAAGACAATTCAAAGTTGCATTTTCTTCTGTGTGAATGTGTGAATCAATATTAGTGATTGAGTAAGACAAGCTCATCTGTTCACTCTGTCTTGAAACATGACTTATGTGGTGAGACTACATCTAGTGGGAGGGCAACTGAAATACTTATAGCCAAATGAGTGAGAGCTTGCCAAACAGGTTTTCTGATCTGTAACAAAAGCATCTGGACAAGTGTTAGTGCTAAAATTGTCATTTAGTTTGGGATCAAAGAGGTCTGCATTTACCATAGCTTCTGCTGTTTTGTTTGCCTCAACTGAGCTGTTAAGTGAAAATCAGCTGTGTCCATATGTCTTCTTGTTGTGGAACCATGGAAGCAACAGTTTCATGCTTTAAGAGAAACATTTCTAGACACCTGCAGGCTGCTGCTTACACATTTCAAGGAGAAAGGAGGCTATAACGCAAGACTTCAAGATAGTGGTTTTGTGCCCAAAGTTTATGAAGCTGGTATTTCCTGCTCTTACTCAAACTGATTTCTGTTCAACACTGTTTATTCCAGCACTCCGTATTCCACAGACAAATATGCAACCACACAGAGCAAATGCTCAGCCAGCCTCTGGACTGATCTTGTAACCATTTAAGGTTCTTAGATTTTGAAGAAGGAGAACAATTATTTCCTCTTGGCTGATGGATGCTGCTTGCATTTTGCTTTGCTAAATCCAAGCTGTGCCCCAATTTACATAGAGAGAGTATAGAGGCATTCCCCCCAAACCAAAGAGAAAGGAGAGTCAGACTCAGAAACTGAGAGTATATGGGCAAGAGAAGAATTACAAAACTTCATTAGGTATGGTAGATTAAATGTTAACACAGCATATGAAACTCTCAGTCACTTTATATTTATTGGCGTTTATTTGTCCATCACGTTTACATCTGTAAGGTCATCCAATTGAATCATGGCACATGAAAGAATCTGTCCTCTGAAGGCATGCTTTCTACTACTGATGCTGGTGTAGTTTCTTTTTTTGCTTAGAAAAGAAGACATGACTGATGATTGTGAATTAAATGTAACCCAGTGAGTTGTCAGTGACAGATACGCATTACGTGCACTAGTACTAGTCCAGATGTCATTGCTACACTCTAGTATTCTCCCTTTAGCAGCTTACAGCCCATAATTAAGGTTTAACTTTCTTTTTAACACTTTCAGATCCCAAAGACCCACATAATAAAGTCAGTTATTTGTATAATAAAGTTGGTTATTTGAAAAGAAAGAGGGTACAGTGACACATGCTCATAAGTATGCAATAATTTTGAAAACAATACTGTTTCTTAATAAATGGAAACAGTAGTTTTGATGAGTATACAAAAATGGAAAAGAATGCCACCTCCTAAGACATGATAGATTGTCATTTGTTTGCTTTTCAAAACATTTATGTGATGAAAATCTAAGAGTAATCTATAGCCACAAGCACTACACTCTGACTGCACCCACTTGTGCTTTTTTACCTTTTTTTACCCAGTTTCTTGATTCTATAGTATTAACCCCTACATTTCCCAAATTGCACACAGAATTTTAACAACATGACTCCCACTGACTTTAACAAATCTTGATGCTGAAGATTATGTAGTTGACTGATGGCTGTAGTCTACATGTACGGTATGCAGTCACAGATCATTACACTGCCTTGTCTCTCGTGTGAGCTATAAGCAGTAGCTATAGTCTCTAGGCAATCAACTTAATTTGCAATGGGTTTAACACAAAATATCATGAAACTGAAAGGAAGCATTATGCTTCCCTACCCCATGCTGAAAGGAGAAGGCTTGATTTGATATTATCTGATCAGAGCAAAACTATCTTCCCTCAAGAAAAATGGTACTTCTTGTTTGCTTTTTAATTGAGGAAAAGCTGAACTTTTTGACAACCTGGCTCCCTAGGTCATCAGCAAATTCCTCTTTCTGTGATTGCATGTTGACATTTGTCAGGGTAAAAGTTTTCAATTGCAGTCTAACCCACTATAGAAGGGTAATGTCTTAACAGAAAGTGTATCTGAGTTGTATCGGTCTTGAGACTTTCCTGTCAAAAATGGATAGGAAACTGGTGTCAAATGCTTTGTCTGCCTGCCTCCACTACCACCTTGGAGAAGAATGAAGAAGCAATGTGTACATCTGGAAAATAACCCCGCGTTCTCAGACAGACAAAAAAGCCTGGCATGTGTGACTCTCCTGGGACTCTGGGAGAACACAGTACAAAAAGGATGGTCCTTCCCTTTCTCTTTCCTTCATGTGGCCTAGTTTTTTCTGCTATGGTCTTGAAAAGAAAGTCTGGCTGGCAGTAGTACTGTTGTCTTGTCTTCTTTGCTCTCCAAGGAAACAACTTCTGACAGGAGAGGCAAAGTTGCAAGTAATGAACGGGGGCTGCAGTCGTTTGGGGTGGGTGCATTAAATGCACAGGATGAAGCCAGAACAACTGTCCTGATGGATCCTGACACTTCTGCCTTGACATGGCTTAGTTACTTCAGTAGAAACACCTGCAGATTTGTGTGGGGCTGTTAGACAGAATAGAGAATAGAATTGTTTTATTTGCCCTTCTTTTTGTCCAACTGTTCTCAAATAATTAATCATCTTTCTTGAGATTATAGTTGAAATCTCTTGCTTCCAATTCATTCTAGTCTCACATTAGCTTCACT
>NW_009605532.1:0-4384 GCF_000690535.1 Cariama cristata | reverse complement strand
AAGTGTAATAAGAAGCATTGTGTAGCAATATTAACAATTTATTTAATTTTTAAATAAGTACTGTAAAGAAGTTAGCAAACCAGTGCTATTATTGCTTCTAACAAATGATATGTGAGAAGCATATGTTTCTGTTGTACGAAACAGAAAGATCTTTAATTGGAATATCTTACGAGAACGTTGCAAGAAAGACATAACTTTGGTTTCCACCAATGGAGTACTGTCAAAATCATCCAAAATATATTTAAAGTGAATAGATGTGTTATTACTGGACATTATATAGAAATTTGCTGAAAAGGACTAATGAATTAATAAAATTCTTAGCTGTTTGTAAAGTCAAAGGGCAGGTAGGTAGTAGTTACATATATGATCATATCCTCAATGCACATAAAAATGCTAATTCATCTGGCTTGTATATAAATAATGAGTAATGATTATAATAAGCTGCTAATGAGAATGTGATTAAACTTTGTCCTGTAAATAGTATTATGTAGTTAGTTGGATGCTATTTAATCATTAACATGTAGACATAGTCTCAAAAAAAGTAAGTATCTGCAGGTATGTATAGATGTGATGTATATGTGTCCAACCTTATCACATTTCGGTGCATTCTTCAGCCATTAGAGTGCATCAGACAGCACTTACACACACACACACACACACACTCTTTAAAATTTGGGCATGATGAACAGTGCAAGCAACTGAGGTTCACACAAGAAGTCTGTGATGGAGCAGTGAACTGAAAGCATCTCTCCTGGGTCTCTGGCTGGAGCTCTCGTCTTCTTAAGAACATTTCAGTCTGCGAAATGCCTAGAAATATTTATGAAATTGTAATATTTATAAATCTATAAATTGAGTTTAGATCTTGCACAGTGTAATTTTTTCACCTGTTCTAAAAATTGTCTTGTTTATAATGATTGAAGAAATCTAAGAAGAAAATTCATATCAATAAGGGTAAGTAGTTGTTAAGATTGATCATGGTCTTACAAGAAATTGATTAGAAAATGAGTGAGACTGTTTTATCTAACACCCTGTACAACATAGAACTTCCCTGGACTGCTTTTAGGGAAAAAATAATAATAATTAAAAAAAGACCAACACAACAACCCTGACTTTAAGACTATCTGGCAAATCTTTCCATTAAGTTGGTTTAAATGTGGGCTTGGGTCAATTTACTTGCCTCCTAGAGTTGCTTTCTGGGCATCACCCCTTCCTCATCTTTTGCCTCTGGAGTCTCAGGGATGGGATCCAGTCATTTGGATGATTTCATCATTGCCTTTCTATGGTGTTCTGTTATGTCTAGACAGAAGTCTACCTTGTCCTCATAAGAAACCTCTCCCTACAGGAAGCAGAGCCAGCACTTCCTTTTAAATCTGATGTATCACTTCCCTGTGCCTGTCAGGACTCTGCAATGGGCTTTGCAAAAGGCCGCATTGCCTTCTCCTGAGGTATCATGTTACAGCTCCAGCTGTTGCATAAATACCTTAGCATCTTAAAGCTGGCACTTGCTTATAATTTTATTTTTTCTACCAAGTACCCACTTCAGGTTCTCCTACAGGTCCCATGCTGCATCGCTGTGGTCTGTCTTAAGGGTTCAGAGGTATCTGAAGTGCATGCGCAGAATGTGAAAACTTACTGAAAATCATACAATTTCTTCTTCATGTCTGCCAACCTGAGTATTTTCTTAGAGTTTCACAGTTCTCACAGTCCTGAAAAAGAATATCAGAAAACATGTGGTAAAAGACAAAATCAGCTCTTCTCACTTTAGTTTGTCTGTTTGTAGATTAATAGTCTGTTGTCAGCATTTGCTAAGAAGTTGCTTCAGTCTGACTTCATGGACCCAGATTGCCTCAACAACCCCTTCTTCTATGACAATCATGTCATAAACTGTACTCTTTACATCTAAAAGCCCATTTTCAGTCCATGTAAGGCCTAGCTTGATGCCTGTATGCCCAAAACACCTGCCAATAGCTATGGCAAAGATTGTCAGGAAGCTAGATGGCTCACTAGCTTAACATGCCAGAATCCGTTCTTAACGTCGCAAGCAGTTTAACCATGAATAAATCACAGTAGCATGTCTCCAGGAAGTCGCGATGGATACTGACTTCCTCCAAGTGCTCTGCTCAGTGGTTTTGGCTCAGAGCAGATCCTTGGTTTACCTGAAGACTTTCTAACTACTTTTTGACTGCTAATTCACTCTGTGCTAGTTTCAATGAGCATGATAATACCTCTTGTTTGCAGCCTTGTCAGTTCTTCCTTCAGCGGCCTCATCACAACTAATGGTACTTTGCATTTCAGTAGTTCTCCCAGCAGCAAATAGGTATGCATTTCTACTTTGACTTTACCCTCAGGGTGCCCAGTCCTTGAAATATGTCCTTAGGTTTAAATTCTTCACAGACCCCAAGACGAGTGCTCTGTTTGCTCTGGATGCTGTAGGTCTGTCCTATGATGAGCTCCGTGACTTGCTCTGCCTTGTTGCTCAGGAGCCACTGGTGTCCATTTGTGTCAACAGCTATACGCTCCCAAGTAATAACGTTGCCTGTTCCAGGAGTTTTCTTATTGACTGCTTGCATGTGTCCAGTGGCCTTAGGAAGCTTTTCCTAATGATATCAGTCCTTTGTCACATTTCTGAAGTCTGATATTAGCACTTAGATGTGGTGCTGGAGCTGTGCTGCAGTTAGCTCCACAATTCAGCTGGACTATTGAACAGTAAAAGGCTGATGATTATTTAGTAACCAATATGGCAGCTTTCAGTTGGCAGCCACCTTCCACAGTGTATTTATATATTTGAATCAGCACATATTGCTGAATTTGCCAAAGTCACTCTGCAGACAACCTTCTCTGTATTGGAAATCATTGTTCTCAGTCACTGCACGTACTGCCATTTTCGTTTTCTCTGGTAATGGTGAGATTAGGACATAACCTTTTTTTTTGCACTTCTTTTGAATGACTGCTTATAAGGCTGAGCATTTTTATTTGTGTATTTTCAGTTGCTTTACAGACAATTTATGCTGCTTGTAGATCCTTCCACACTATAGCCTTTCTCTTTTTTCTTTTGAGGTTATTCAAACCTATATGCTTGCTCTATGCAACCAGCTGTCACTGTTTTGATGCTGGCTATTTCAGCAGTCCCTGCTCTTTGGAGAAAGTCCTCTAGGATTCAGATCTTAGGACTCAACCTGCAGCAGAAGGATCTTTTTTTCCTTCAGAGACATGAGTAGCTCCCAGACACAGAACCATAGTGCCCAGCTCTGCTATATAAATGTTTTTCTTCTTGAGGTTTCTTGGATTCAGGTGAAAAAACAACTTCCTCTACAATGTCACTCTGTATAGGAGATATATTACCTATCGAAATTTACCACTGATTCACTTTTAATGTATTTTTCTAATGAGACAGTGCTATTCCAACATGCTGGCCTCTGGGTAGAGGCTCAATTCTCATTTCCAATATTTTCATTCTCATGCAAGGGTTTTTGTAGAAGGCAGTAATTTTGTGGGAGGACATTTCTAGTGCTACTTCCACACTGCCTCTTTGGTTTCCTTTTTAGCTGATGTTTGCCTGCAAACTAGACAGTTTCTCGCTGTGAGACTCAGTGGCCCGACTGTTGCCAACATTTCTCATGTAATGCCTGCTGAATCAAAACATGAGAGGCCTCCATGTTTTAAAGCTTTCCTGGCTTGCCGTGATAAGTCATGTCCACAGAGATGCTGCAAACACAACCAGCACTTCAGGCCGGGCTTCCCTGTGACACCCCCACAATTCCTCGCACCAACTGCTTTAAGTCTTTCCTCCCAGGACCGTCATATTTACCACAAGTAGATGCTGACAAGTAGATTTGCCTGTAATGCTACTCCAAACTTAGTTATCTTAATTAGGAGGTGAATAATACAGAGCTATTTGGCCAAAAAGATCCAGTAGTATCAAAATGCAAATACCAGAGTGGAGAGAGTAGAAATCTCTTTTATAAATCTAGCTTCTATAAATTGAGATGAAAACAGACTTACTTTAGTCACACTCCCAAGGAGGTCACAGTATGTGCATATTTGTGTCTGTCGGTTTGTATCTCTGCTAACAACTTCTGACCTCATTAGCTGATTTCAGCCAAATTTGACTGAAGGGTACCTTTACCCTTCATTCTCTAAAATAATTAAATCTGCATTTTTTTAATAATTAATTAATGTAATTAGGTGATAATTAATAAAATAATAAAGATCTATGAAATTACATAACCACACAAAGAAAAAAACCCATGTGAGTGTTCCCCACATGAGAAAGAAAAATTGCTATGTAAGCATCCATATCCTTTACATGCCTTAGACACTGACAAATCTACAGAAGAGATAGAGTTTATAAATTATAAAGATTTTTTATATATATATATAATTA
>NW_009605531.1:9390-18567 GCF_000690535.1 Cariama cristata | reverse complement strand
GAGAGGGAGGGGAAATGGATGGCGTCTCTTTGTTTAGGGGCGATTTCTTACGAGAACGCGTGTTTGTATTGCTGCGCGGGTAACGGCTCCTGGCAGGGGTGTCCCGATGACTTTTGAACCGGTTGGACAATGATCTAAAATGGATGAAATGGGGAAGGTCTCAAAAATGTGAAATGATGCCTAAAGGCTTCGTGAGGAGAGGTAGAGGTAGAAGCTGGGTTATTGCCTGTGCCATTCAGCTGCCCTGCGAGCTCAGCCCTTATCCGAGGTGATGCGCACCGCTCAGAAATGCAAACCTAGACAGACACCTTCACCAAGCAGGGGTTTGTCTGCATGGCCCCAGGAGAAGCCAGTGTCCATGTGTACGCTGACCAGGACCACCACTTCTGCATCCTCCCCTGTGGCAACTGGGTAAGTTGCTGCCTTGCTCTCTGCCCTGCGTTCGTGCAGCACCGAGCACCACGGGTGTCTGCTCTCAGAGCCGGGCTGCTCGCTGCTCCGGGAATCCAAGTGAGAGAGACTTGTTTGCTTCTTTTCCTGTTCAAGGAAGCAGACCCCGCAGGACTCCAGGAACAGGCCAAGGGCAGAGGTGTCAAGGACGGCAGGCTGCAGGGAGCAACGAGGCAACCTCACTGGGAGGACATGGTCATCCCATCGCCTACTTTGCCTGTGTCAGAGGAGATGGAGAGATCAGTCCCTGTATCCTGCAGTGGCAGGTACAGCACCGTGTAGGTGACACGGGGCTATATCCCACCACGTAGGGGACTCGAGAAACACCAGCTCAGTCTGATGACCTGGTCACCCTGTAGCAGTTGCTCTCAGTCTTCTGACAACTCCGAGATAATGCAAACTCACTTTTGAGCTTCAGAGTTTGGGTCCTAATTTAGACTTCTGCAAGTGGGCACTGGGTCTGTGAGAAGGGACAGCCTTGATCAGCTACAAAAAGGCACCCCAGAAGAGACGTCATTGATTAGAAATGACTGATGTGTGGACAACTGATAGTTTGTGAGAAGCTGTTGATGGCTGGATGTATACTTCTGAGCAGCTCAGCCTACCCATCACAAATCAGCCACTAACAGAAAAGAGAGAAGAATCCCATTATATTAATTGCACCATAACATTTAAGAAGCTCTATCTAGCTCAGTCTTGAAGGACCTTCAGGACTTGGGCTCTGATCCAGGAAAACAGTGACCCACATGCTTAACTTCTAGTGCAAGAGCAGACCTAATGGGATGCAAAATTAAGCACAGGCCTAAGTGTTTTCGCTGGGTTCAGGGCTATACAGGCTAACACTTCAGAGAAGGTCAACATCTTGCAGTGTGTCAGCATCAGCAGGGAGTCAGATGGAGTGCTGCTTCCTAATTTCACTTATACTGATAAATTCCCCACCTGTGTCCAGTAATTTACAGGCCAAAAAAGCTAACCTACTGTCACTGAGTAGCTATAGATCGCAGCTGGTCACAGTCTTTGGTTCACTAGAGTTCCATAAGTGAAGTCTCTCAGGGTCTGAGGACTGTGGGCTGGTTTGGTTGCTCCTGCACCCTCTCCCTGGGTACCAGGCTCACTGGGTTTCCTTCAGCGTGCTTCCAGTGAATGGGGGGATGTCGGGCCTGATGGCGAAGCAGTGCTCTCCCAGCTGTCATCTGAGACACAGGTTAAGTACAGGAAGGAAATTTTGGATGAAAATAAAAATATTGCAATTAAAAATGTAAAAAGAACTACTTTCACTGTTTTATCGGAACAGTTCCATTAAATTAAAACACAACTGTTAGGTCCTTTATATTACAGGATCTGTGCTTTCAGCCACTGGAGAGTTTTACCTGGATATTTTTCAATTAACACCTCAGTTAATGTCCCTGAGGGCCTGCCTGAGATGAATCTTAGGTAGTCTTCCCCTTTTTGGCATATACAGTTATTTGGGTTCATACTGTCAGTGTAAATGATACTGTTCAGCCACACAGTTCTGTGTATGTTCACAACACATGGAAGTGAAAAGGACTTATTTAAGTATTAGGTACTTGAGGTCTTCAGCAAATTTGAAAAAATTAAATGTATCACTGAATCAGGCCCTGTCCTGATTCATTCAGCTGCCTAAATCTCTGCTTTGTGGGTCTAATCTGGACAAATAGCAATCAGAATGAACTGTAGGAGAAGCAAAAAAAAAAGTTTCGCCTCTTCACAGGACTAGCCTTAAATGCCTAATTGCCTGTTTAAACCTCGAAAATCTGCTACTTGCAAATGAAATAGAAATCCAGAAATGACTGCAGCCTGAAATTTGTCTTTAAAAGGGCTTTATGTTCACAAATCTGAAGGCTTTAACTCAGACAAAATAGTGATACAAGTAGTCCAGAAAATGTCACTTTATGGCAAGGCAGGCATTGGTACCTTTGTCAAAACATCCCAGGTAGCATAAGGAAAGCTCTGTAATCCTCCTGGGAATCTTTCACTCTGTACTAGATTGAAATAGAAAGAAAGAAAAAAAAAACCCAAGAAACCACACATTAAAAAAGGAAGAGAAAAAAAAAAAAAAGACAAGAAAAAGATCTTGACTAAGGAAGAATGGTTATATTTACTAATTTAAATCTACCTTTGTTTCTTGTTACTGGCTGGTAAGAACGAAGCACAAACTGCTGTGCTAGATCATGTTAGATCTTCTTTTCACATATGACATTTGCCTAACTGCACTAACTGACAGCAGCTCCAGCTCAAATGACTGCATCCCTGCCCTGTGTATCCATGCCTGCTAATCTGGGGAGCTTTGTAGGAGCTTAGCTGCAGCCTTCAGCGTGCGGATGCTACACACAGCCGTGACCTGCGGCTCTCGAGAGGTGGAAGAGCCGTTTGCAGTGCTGGTTCCTGACACCACGCACGTGCTCTGAGACAGAAGAGGACGAAGAACACCATCAATGTACAACCTCACCTCCTACCTAAAACCTGTCACACACTCCAAACTGACTTGTATCTCCTGCCCATCAAAATACCCCTCACTCAGGGATCTCCAGCCTTCACTAGGGCCACGGCACTCGGTAAGGGACCTGTTGAGAGCAATGTCATAGTTCACTCTCCCTGTCAAACCATGAGGAAGAGCTGAACCTTGGCCACAGGCTGGCATCTGGTGGTCTAGTCTTCTCTTTGGTACAGCTTCACTTGGAGTGTGCCATGTTGTACGGCTGGCAGCTGTAGAAGTCCAAAGTCATCTTTGATGAACTCTGAGGGGAAGGGTCCAAGCTATATCCAGTGCAGGAGCCATGCCCTAGTGTTCGAGATCCTCCTCACCCTCAGTGCCAACCAAAATGCACCTGAAGAAGAAAACTCTTCACCTGCCTGGAGACAGCCTCTCTCCCACGGGGATGTAGTTGCTCACACTTTCCCTGCACCACTAGAGAAAGCCACACACACCTCCCAGCATTTATACTAGAAACCAGGCACCGTATCTCCTGCACACTCTCTTTGCCTCATCCCCTTCGCTCCATCCCGGACCGTTCTCCGTGACCCCCACCCAGCCAACCCCAGGTCCCATCCGCCGGCGGGTGGGAGGCCCCTCGGGATGCGGGGATGGGAACAGGAGCACACCCTGTGGAATGACTCCCTGTGCCCGGGGGAGAGCTGACCCCTGCAAGCTGGCACACCGCAGCAGATGCAAGTGTTATAAATACGAGCGAACCCAGCGACCCTTTATGGAAACCACAGCCTACGCTGCAGCTCAGGGATGCTGACAGGAGGTGCTTAGCTAGAAACCTCAGGTTAGGAAGAAAAGCAAAGCCATGCTCTGGCACAACACCCTGCTGGCCCCGGGTTTGGAGAGGCGCAGCTACTGCCTTTTCTCCAGGAAAGTGCTGGCTGCATGTTTTCGGGTGTGTTGGACTTTTTTTTTTTTGTATCCCAGGACAGGGCTGGTGCAGGAGGCTGCTGCTGGGGTCTCTTCCTTCTAGCAGGGCTCCTCTGAGCATTCAACCTCACCAGGTGGAGCCTCAGCCTCCACTTCCCAGCCTCCCACAGCAGATGCAGCCAGCGAGCCAGGCTCAGAAGTGCTCTGTCCCAGAATGAGGAGACTTTTCAGCAACACAAGCCAGTATCTCTTCAAACGTGGGTGACAATTTCTAAGGAGAGGTGCAAAAAGATTCAAAAAGAGCTGTGAAATGTTTCCTCTGGCCAAAAAAGCTGCTAGCCAGCCTGAATTATGGGTAGCAGCTCATTTTCAGTAAGGCAGAGATGCTTCTTCCCACTGCCAGCTGTAACAGCAGTTTGCAGCCGTCCCTAAGGAGCAAGGCAAGGTCTGCACCGTTTTGCCAGCTTCCACCGTATCATCATGTAGTTTGTGATTTTCAGGTCCTTCTGTGGCTCTTGACGGCAGGTTTCATGCATTTCAGCTTCCGTTTTCATACACAGAAGCTTTAATAGAGAAGCTTTTCCCTCTTTTGTGGCTGCAGGTAAAAGCTTGAGCACAGGCACTCAGAAGATGCCATGCTAGGGGAAAAAATATCACAAGCAAGACACTTCTCAGATCTCCTGGTTTCTAGGCTGACTTAAAGATCTGTGGGAAGGGGATACTTGAGTCGTTACTTCTGAATTCTTGGGAATGCTGTGTAACTGTACCCCTGCTACATACCAATATTCATGGTGACTTTGCTGCCAGTAGGGCTTCACGCAGAAGAATTTGAATTAAAAAATTGCTGAGAGCAACCATAAAAGACTGCCTATAAGACATCAGTGCTGCCTGGAAAGCTATTCACCCTAGAAATGCATGTGCCTGACAGGTGCCAACAAACTTTTTAGAGGGATTCAGAGCTGTACCAGACTGTACAATGTCCAGTTAGAGAAGAGGGAGGTCAAAACGGAGCAGAAATTCAAGAGCAGCAAATCCTTTCTGCCCCCTTACAAAATTAAGGAGCGAGCTAAGCTTGTCCTGCTCATCATCCAAAAGGAATGAAGTTCCCGGTGGCACAGTGAGCTCACCCCAGTGCTTCCCAGCCCGGCCAGCTGCGCCCCGGCAGGCGTCACGGTCCGGGCAGGGGAGGGGGAAGGTTTTGAGGGGCAGCGCAGGAGGACAGGAGCGAAGGAGAGCTGAGCTGCCTCTCCAGTGCAACAGGTGTAAATCTGCTGGGCACAGCTCCGTCAGCAGCAGCCGGCGCCACGCCGCTAAATTAAACACCCCTCTAATCATCAAGATGTTATTAAATACGCCAATGCTGTCATGGCTAGGAGAAACCCGAGGTCCAAGTGGCACCCTAGACCTGACCACCCCAACCCTGCCTGGTGCAGGATCCTTATTTTAGACCCTGGCCCCGGAGGGCTGGGTGGAAACAGTGTTGGTGGTTAACGTGTGCATGGGTGCATGCAGGCAGAGAAACACATCCTTGGACATACTGATCATGGCCGAAGCTAAGCAGGAGTCCAGTGATCCCACCTCCTCCAAGGAAAAGGCAGAGGACTGATGGAAATGGCCAGACTGTATGTGCCCTAAAGGTTTCCAGAAGGGAACATACCGTGTCAGACCATGTGGTTTATTTCTTGTACTTTATTAGTAGTAATTATATTATTACTATATTATTAGTAATTGCTGAGGTCCTTGGACCAGCACTCAGCCTGCACACATTCATACCCCAGGTCTCGGGGGACTGGCTTTGGGCCACATTTTCACACCAGCTCAGGGCTTGGCTGTGGATCACTGGGTTTTCACAGCGATCACCCAGAGCTCAGCTCTCAGCGACTCTCACGGGCACATGGCTGGCCTGATCTCTGAACCAGCTCTCCTGAAAACGTGGCCAGCAGCATTTGCATCCCCTTCTCCAGCTCTCCAGCATGCCAAAATCTTCAAAAGCCCAGACCTGGCACAGGCTCCCTGCCTGCTTAAAGCACTGATCCCCATCAGTCTGGTGTCTAAGCATCTTGCAACATCATACTGTCCCTGGACCCTGCTGGCACAGTCCGGAAGGAGAATGGAGACACAGAAGGATTTTTCTGAAGCCCCATGGGAAGCCTGTGGCAGTGCAAAACTCGAACAACCCTCTCCTACTCACAGCCACCTCCTGTCCCTCCTGAAGCACCCGTTCATGCCTTTCCCCCAGGGCGGGGAGATTATGCCCTCCCTCTCTCAGGGGCAACTGCTTTACTTCATCAGTTGTGACATTGCAGCACAGGAAGGTGACATAAAACGAGGTGGAGTGGCAGTGATGCGTCATGGGATTTGTCCTAGCGGAGAGTTTTTCAGCATGTGGCACTGGAGTTTTTCTGAAGTAGGGTGGGTTAGAGGTATCTTGGGGAAAAAAAAGGACTCCTTATCAGTCAGCTTAAAATTGCTATGCAGGGATCTGCACTGACACTAGAATGATTTTAGGAGTTTGTACATCAAAAAAAGGGTGACAGCCCCAGCACCAAATGCATGTCAGACCTCTCCTTGCTCCCAGGTCCTGCAGAAGAGAAGGTGGGCAGGAGCCCACTGCAGGCAGCAGCATGGCCAGGTCTCCGCTCGGGCTGCTTTGTGCAGTGCGGTCGGCAGAGCTCTGGGTCACCTCTGTAGGACCCCAACTCATTGTGATTACTGGCAAGGCAAAGATTTTACTAACCAGGCTATGGCCTTCACATCGCCCCATTTTCATGTTAGGTAGAGCCAGAAGACCAGATACTAGTTTGGAAAATTTCTTCCAAATGCTAGTTATTTGCTCAAACAAGGCTGCTTTCCTGGGGATCTGAAATGGACTATTGGACCCAAACAGAGCCACAAACGGAGCTCCCTGTGCCTGGCCTCACAGAGGCAATGTCCTGCAAACTGCGGGCATGGGCTCCTGTTAGCGGCTCAGTGAATAAACCTGGGTCTGGCTTCTCCAGGCAGGGTGCCAGTTATTCCATCCCAGGAGAGGGGAGTTTTTGCAGACAGAAGCACAGGGAGCAATGGGACACCTAAGTGTAGCCCTGCATGCTTACCAAATACGACTGGGGCCTGCAGCTTATGAAATGGTCTTTCTTGGAATATTTTCAGCTCAGTTTTTTTTTTTTTTTCCCATCTCTCTGCCCACTCATTAGTAGGATTCAGGCTGCTTCTAACACGTCTAATGCAATACAGGTATGGCCACTCACAAAGCCGTCACCCCAGCTAAGATTCATATCATGCCATTTTTAAGCTCTTCTTTCTTTGGAACTATCTGGGTGTGTTAGAGGTAGCATCTGTTTGCCCGTTCCTGTATAAGCAACAGAAACAATGCAGAAAATCCTCCTGTCCCAGTGCTACCTGCAGGAAGACCCCCAGGGAGTCCCTCCACCCTTTCCAGGGTGGGTTGTGTGTGGGTAAGCCGTGTCCTGCTCCAACCGGGAAGGGTAGGCAGGTCGCTGCCTCTGTGCCCTGCTGCAGGCTATCTGCAGCCTTTTCCAGTTCACCTGATGGGTCCCCAGGCCACCACAGCAGGTTGCCTTCAGATGTCCCTTGTCAGACCTTTCATGAAGAAGCGGCCTTGTCTACTTCCAGCATTTCTCCTTATGCTTTTCGTTTTCATTTTATTGCTCTGCTTCCCACCCATTTCCATCCCTGCCAGTGGGTCCATTTCCATTTGGCCACAAGCGATGTCTTAGTTAAATCCTTTCTTGCTGTGTAGGTTTTGTAAGCCCATTAGGAGGTAACTATCCCAATCCTTCTGGGACAGTCCCAGTTTTGAACTTCTGAAGTACTTTCAGACCCGTATAAGACACAGGTGCCAGACCAGCTCCCAAGACAGAGAGGTGCAACGATCCCCATAAGGTGGCACAGAGCAACTTTGCTCTGGGGGACATGATGTCTGAATAGATAAGACTTTTTTGAAATGTCTGCGTGGCTGAGAACGAATCAAGACTCCTGAGTCATCTCATTGACCTTCCCTTCACAACTTCTATATAATTTCATGTTAAGTGCTTTTGTCTGTGCTGTGTTTTATTTTCCTCATCAAAACCAGTGTCTGTGTGTCAGAAAACGGGAAGATTTACAGCATCTTCTTATCACACAGCAGGTCTCGGGACACCTCAGTCAAAATACACAAAACATCGTAGAGTGCTGCAAAGATCTTTAAAACAGGAAGAAAAGGGAGGGTCTGCAAATGATACAACTTCTCTGTCCTGTACTTGCCATCACTGACATGACTGTATTGGAGTACAGGCAATGTAAAGCACCATGAAGGACTTGTCACCTTTCAGGGCTGAAGGGAAGGGAGAGAGAACTAGGTTTTCTCACCCTGCAAAGCTTTCCTTGGGATGATAGTGATCCCCTCAGTCTCCCTAGAAAGGTTCAGTGCATCTCTGAGGCTCTCACCCTAATGACAGCAGTACAGTGCAAATTATTATGAGCTATGACCTTGCTTGCCTAGCTGACGGCAAAAGGCATATTTTCTGAATACTCCTATCTTGCAAAACATGCAAGGTCTTAGAAGCTTGAGAAGAGATTAACTAAAGCAGAACCTTAAATCCCGAAGCCCTGGAAAAAAAGCTCACCGAAGCATTTGGATCAGTGGTGGCTGGGGACCTCTTTTACTATGTGAGATAGAAAGGACAATGAAGGTGAGAATGGCAACATGGAGTGCAGCTGCAGCAGCCCTGAAAGAGAAACAGTAAGGGTATATCCTTAATTTATAATATAAGTGGGAAAAAAATCAACAAGAAGGAGATTTTTATTTCTCCTGCGTCCCCACCCAGCATTTCTGCAAGCCCAAAGTGAAGGGCTGAGACTGTATTGGTTTGAGTGCCTCTGTTGTGTAACTGTCGCTGGCTACCTATCCTCACAAAATTCAAAGAAGCCAAGTAAAATCCTACTTCAATGAATGTCAGGGGTGGTTTTGCAACCTAATTCCCTGGAGCCAGGATTTTGCTCAATGAATGTACCCCAAAGAGCCTAGAATAGGGGATAAACCAACAGCAAGATTTCCCTTAACTGTCTCTTTCTTCGCCTGAAGTTTTGGGGCCAATTCTGAAGGTTGTTTGAATGACATGGGCACCTGCCCCGGTGGACAGGCACTGAGCCCTATCAGCTCATTTCTCAGAGAGCTTCCATGTGGACAGCTCTGGGATGGTTAGCCACGGAAGAGCATTGTAGTTATTTCTCGAGGCAGGACTAAGAGAGCAGTAGCGGAACAGCTGAAGGAGTCAATGGTTAAGTAGTCAAAGTAGGGAGGCTGAACACTGCAGTCAACTTACATCAGAGACTAACAGATGCCAGCT
>NW_009605531.1:0-9359 GCF_000690535.1 Cariama cristata | reverse complement strand
AAAGAGCTACTTGAGCTGAAAGGCAAGTGTCCCGGGGTACAATGCTGACCATATCATTCCCTTGCATGGCACTGGCCAGAGAAACAGATGCGTTGCAGCCATGGGCAGCTAAATGGAATCAGGAAGACCTTGGACTATGCAGAAAGATAGCACAAAGTATTTGTAGTGAACTGGTGAGTGCAAAATCCAAGATTTCACAGAGAAGCTCTTTGTTTCCCTCCTCCTTCCCTCCTATGGGGAACTTCTATTGCTCCTACCCTATAGGGGAGAATCTGATGCACAGAGAAACCTGATGTCAGTGACCTGTAAAAATGGGCCTTCAACAAAACTCAGGTTCCCCCAATCCATGAGGTCTACACCCTGTCCTTTTCTTGACAGGGAGCCTGCCTCAAAATTCCCAATCTAAAACATTATCTGAGAGTGGATGGATGGCTTTGAACTCCCAAGGAGATTTGCTTCTGGAGCCAAGATGGGCACATTTCAGTGTGCTGCTGTCGGGACCTAGAGATGATGAAGAAAAAGACACAATACTTAGGGTCTTTGTCAGGGTGTAGCAGCGTCTGTAGAGTCCCAGCTCTGCTACTGGCATCCTACAGCCCTTCAGGGAAAAAAGCAGCTCTGTTCAGATTATTTAAAATTCCTGTTCTGAACATCCCAAAACACGCGAATCCAGGATTTCAGACCTGTATTGGCAGAGTTACAAGGGCAACATCTGCTTTGATTAAAATTCATTAGAATTAAGAAATTCAGGTGATTGAGGAAGTTGTTCAGATTTTGAGGAATTCATCCTGACTGTCTTCACGGGTTCATCCCTTTCGAAGTCAAACACACAAATTCTACATCCTGGGAAGCATACAAACATGTAAACCACTTCTGACTTAGTGAACTAGATTTCTTGAATTTCAAATAGATGCAGCTAGAGCTAAAAGACCACAGAAAATGTCCACTGGATTTAGCACTAACAGTCCCACTGAGGTTTTGAGTGGAGAGACAAAGAGATGGACCCTCCAATGACCATGACATCCAGTGTCGATCTGCTGGAGGAATTCCCTTTGGAGCAGAAGTGAAGCCTAACAGTCACAGATCTTTGCTACTCATGGCATGGGCAGATAGAATAGATGTATCTAGGGTTAATGAGGCACCACTTTTTGCGAATAAAAAGCCTTCTTGTTCCTTTTTTTGATAGCAAAAAAGGAGAAAATGAAAATTGGATTGTGTCTATTTTTAGGCAGATTAAAAAGTTATTCAGACTAGAGAAAAAGCAGCTCAAAAATAGCTTGAACAATGTGAAAGTGGAGCAATTGCTGAAGATTTGCAAGAATAAAAGGAGGGCAAGAGCCTGGGAAGCCAATTTTGAAGTAACTGGGAGCGTTTCATTTTTACAGCCCTGTCTGATGTATGCCTGCTTTAAAACATACTCTGATGCCATGGGAAGCCTGCTCGTGCACCCCAAATCCATGGGGTCTTTCAAAATCAACCAACCAGCCTGATGTACGCCTGGTCATCCCACAAGCTCAGTTCCATGTTTTACAGCCTAAACATTCAGCAAAAGCCTAGCCAGCCATTGCCACCCACTGTGACACAAGTCTTGTGTCTCCCACTAAAAGCAATCAATCAGACTTATCCAGCTTTGCCACATCTCCCTCTAAAAATGACCACCTCTGAAAGGTGCCTCAGTAGGGAATGTATTTTGGAGGCTGTCTTGCTCTGGCTTTTACCCAGATTCCTCAGGCTTTGTGATCAATACTTCAAGTTGCAGGGAAATACTGAAATTCTGAAAAGGCATGAGCAGAGAGTAAGAGGAGGGTTTGGAAATAAGACAGACTTGGAAACTGTTGCCCATAGAGTTTCAGTCAGTGTGTCGTGGGCTTTTCAGGTTGGAAGTGAAAGCTGGGCAGGACATGTGCTCCTAAATCACCCTGGAGATGGGAATAATCTGCCCAGGGCAGTGACTGAGTCACCATCCCTCCAGATGTTTAAAAGACGTGAGGATGTGGCACTTAGCGACATGGTTTAGTGGTGGTCTTGGCAGTGTTAGGTTTACAGCTGGACTTGATGATCTTAAAGATCTTTTCCAAACTAAATGATTCTATGGTTCTATTATTGTTAAGTCATGTTTGCCTTTAACCCCAAACATTGAAATAATCCCAGCCATACAATTAAATGGGAACAGCTAGTTGGGGCGAGAGTTGCATGCAGCAGGAAAGGACATCGTCTCTCCCCTGGTGTGGATGGAGCAAGGCTGTGATGGAGCAACATGCAAGGAGGAGGCCTGATAAGGCCACAAATCTGCACATCACTTTGGCAGGGGGAGGAGACCCGTGCCCCCCTGTCAAGCTCTGCTCTGGCAGCCCCGCAGCGTGCTTTCTCCAGCGGATCCACGCCAGCCCCCGGTGCTGGCTTGTGGCCAACAGGCCCGCCCCCCCCCCGTGGCCCGCCCTCCACCTGCCTGTTGCTGCCAGTCACGGGGCAGCGGTGACAACCCGGCCAGAGAAGGGGAAGAGGTGAAAGACTGTGCCACTGAACCATCCTCCCCCAAGAGCGTGGTGCAGGTGATGCAGCAAAGCATCAGCTGGTGCTCAGCTCCTGGGGAAGGGGGAACCGGTCACCGTTCCCTGGAAATGAAGAGGAAGGAATATGCAGGGCCTCTTCCTGGGAAATGTGACAGGGTTGTGTGAAAAACACCCTCCAGACCAACAGGCAAGTCCCAGAAAGGGAGGCCAGCAGCAATGGTGGCATCTGTCCATCATCGTGAGGAGAGCCCTGCCTCCTGCCCCAAGACACTGGTCTGGCCACGTGCCTCTTGTCCTTCATTCCCCTTAGTACGATAAGGTTTTAACCACTCACCAGCAAGGGCTTGGTAACTGCTGTGAGCATGGGAGGTTGCAACATGAGTTTTCCTCTGCTTTGGGATTACAGGTCCAAGAGCCAGAAATTCTGGTACCCCATGGGCAGAGAAGGTGCTTCAGAAAAGAGCTTGAATGTCAGCCGGCAGGTTCGGCCGGTGCCCCAGGCAGGAGGAGGAGGAGGGAGTCCCACGAGCGCTCACCTCCTTTGCTGCTGAGGAAACGGGACTTTTCCTCTAGCCGTGTAGATGAGGCTCTGAAACTGTTTAACCCGAGATCCGCTCTCCAAAGCCTAATCACTATGATGCCCAAGGGGATACAAAGAGAGATACCCTTATTATAAATTGCAGTAAATACCTTCTATTTTTGTTAAGCCCTTGTAGGACAGGCTGTGCCTCGGTTCCCTGTACAAGTGAAGTCTGTCCCTTCACAAACCCTGCCTGCGTATTCCAGCATTGACATCTTCCAATCCCTCCCTCTTGCTCGCTCCCTCTCTCTCAGATGATGCAGAGTGCCAGCAAGTCCCTCAATGGTGTCATATCTGTCCTTTTTATTCATTGCAGCGTTTATTTTTAGCCTGAAACAACTGCTTCCTAAAAATGGAGTTCCTAATGACACGGGAGCTGGACACAGCTATGTAAGGTATCCAGGGCTTGGCCTGACAGCTTCTCCTGTCTGTCTCTTTGTTGTGAGCCCCAGGACAGCAAAGTTTGCTGCTCCTCACCAGCCTTGCAGCGTTTGGACTGATCACTAGGAAGGCAGCAGAAAGAGAAACTCGGTTCGAGCTTCACCTGGAGCCTTTGGTCTCCCTCTCTTCCCAAATTAAGAAGGAGGGGGACATTTACCCATCCTCCACTACACTCCAAGGGCTCCCCTATGAAGGCGACTTGCTGGATCCTGGCAGGTTTTTACCTGCTTTTCTGCTGCAAGGCAGAAGAGGGACTGAACTTCCCCACTTATGATGGGAAAGACCGAGTGATCGACCTGAATGAGAAGAACTACAAGCAGGCCCTGAAGAAGTACGACATGCTCTGCCTGCTCTTCCACGAGCCTGTGAGCTCTGACAAGGTGTCCCAGAAGCAGTTCCAGATGACGGAGATGGTCCTGGAGGTAAGCGCTTCTGCATGTCCCAGCCGGCGTCAATACCAGAGCATTGTTTGGAGCCGTGGAGAGAAGCCACGGGACAGGACAGTCAAAGGGTCTTGTCCGTGGGGGGTGGTGAGCACCCAAAAGCTTGGGTTTGTTTGCGTGGGTTTGAGTCCTGCGAAGCCTAGGGAAAAGCCTCTTTTGTGCTCTTCTGAGTTTGCTGGGAAATAGTCTTTCTGGGTTGTGCGTCGGAAACCCAGGCTATAGCGAGTAACCTTGCAAACCTCAGCAAAGTGAACTCAGCTCAGCTGAGCTTTCCTAAATCTCAGCACAGACCTGAGTACATTGCTTGAAATTTTTAGATCCTTTCTCATTTTGTGCAAGCCAGTATCCCCCTTGTATTCTGGATTCACTCCCATTTTCTATCCCACTAGGAGCAGTCAGCCAAGAAGCCTTACCAAACTGTGCTGCAAGTGGGCATCCTAGCTCCCCATCTCAAAATCTCCCCGTTGGTGCAGCATTAAATCCCTTTTTGTTTTTCTGACACTTGGTTGTCTGCTTGGAATCAGTCTGTAGCTGCCTGTTAATGCAACCATTCACTTCTGTGCTGGGAAAAGTGTTGTTAATTCTTTGGTAAAAGGATGATTAATTAATCCTCAGCAAAAAAAAATCATGGTAAAAATTACAAAGTAGATTCGTAGCATTCTTTCTTGTAGCATAGCTGTAATCTAGGGAATCATACAGAGGCAAGCCTGGATTGTTAGGTGCTCGTTTCCTACCAGGGGCTTACAAATATTGCCTCAACTAAAAGACACATTTGGAAAGAAAGTGAGAATTGCAGAAGAAACACATAAGCTTTATTTATCAGATCCAGAAAGAACATGCATTGCACCCCTAGGAGTATAGCAAATGTGAATTAGAAAATAGGCTTGCAGAGGGCTAGGACCTGAAAAAGTCCAGTGTTGATTTCAAAATCTACTGACCTCCTCAGCAAGCCTGACAACAAGATTCAAACACTAACCAGATTTTACTCACCTGTCAGGAAACACTTACTTGCTCCAGGTAAGCAATCAAATAACATTTAGCCAAGAAAAGAAAAAATAATGCTGGGATTCCAGTTGAAATGTTTATGGTTGGTAGTATAATTGCATTGTTATTTAATAGGATAGCTATTTTGTGCTCGATAGATGGCAAGCAGTTACTAGATACATATTTATAGAAACCTGACAGAAGCAGGTATCTGTTGTGTACTACCAGTTTCAGTCCCCATGACACCTATACCCACGTTAACAATCAGCCATATCAAGGGTGCCATAGCTACAATACAATATGTCTTAAAGCTTTTATTTTGCATGACTTGATTCAGCAGCGGGTACATTAGCTTAGGGCTCTGGTGATTTGGTTTCCAATTGCCTCTCTGCCATGGACTTCTTATGTGACCTTGGGCAAGAGATCGAGGATTAGATCCGCAGCAGACTTCACATAATCGTAGTGCTTCAGTCCACTAACGCTCAGCTACCAGCTAACTGTGCCACACATCAACCAGCACTTGTGGCTTTGACCTCAACATTTCCCAAGCACTTGCAATGCTGATTCAGTACATGTCTTGAAGTTTCACAGTCCCCCCCCCTGAACTGGGAACTGCAGCAGCAGCAATCTGACAGCCCAAGCACAAGAGCAATCTGCAAATTGAGCACTCCTTTGCCTCTGTCACTCAAGGGAATCAGGTGGGGAGAGGGTCTCAGAAGGCAACAAAGATAGGATGTGTCCTATCCTGCGTTGGACACAGCCCAGACAGGCACTAGTGCTCCCAGTTTCTGTACTAACTCAACCACAGGAGCACTCATGAAAGGTGCGGGCAAGCCAGGTTGTAATCTCCTCCCTCTTGTGACAGCATTCACCTCCATCACCTCAAACCAGAAGGTGTTTGCCCGGGGGGTCACTCTCAATCTCCCCTGCCAGAGCTCATCCAGCTGTGGGACTTCACCGCATGTTCACCAGGACAGGGCGAGGGAAAGAAAGGGCTGCAGTGGCTCCGTGGCTGGGGTGCGGAGTCATTCACCTGGGAGATGAACTGCCTGACAGGGCCTCTCCTTCCACCCAAACCTGTGGAAAGTTCACTCAGGAAGGCTTTAACGGTCTCAAGTTGCACCAGGAAGGTTCAGGTTGGATATTAGGAAGAACTTCTTCACTGTAAGAGTCATTAGGCATTGGAACGGGCTCCCCAGGGAGGTGGTGGACTCACCATTCCTGGAGGTGTTCAAAAAACGTTTAGATGCAGCACTTCAAGACCTGGTTTAGTGGGCATGGTGGCATCAGGTATACGGTTGGACTTGATGATCTTTGAGGTCTCTTCCAACCATAATGATTGTATGATTCTATGATTCTATGTATCTAATTTCAGTAGAGGGTTCAGAGCTCTGAGTGCTGAAGGTCCTTTATGCCTGAAACGAGGTATCTAAGAAGCAAACACTCCAGCCCTCACTATTCTTTGCCAGACAGCTTGGGAGGTTCCCAGTGTAGGGTGCTGCCTGCAGTAAGATGCTGGTTTCTGGAGCAGCTCATGGTTTTCCATCTTACCGTACTGACAATTTACCTGCTGATTCACAATGAGACGTGCTGCTTCCACAGCCTGGAAAACATCATGTCCTTAGCCCCCCTTCCATGCAATGGCACTGGTCTCCATCATTAGGAATAATAGGGAGCCTTCATCCAAAACACAGGCAGGTGCAGAGTTAAGCAAAGATGTGAGCTGGGTGGTTAAGGGTTGTTAGGTCTTATTGCCTGATGAACATGAGTGTGTGTGCACATGGAAGGGAATGGGCTTAATGGATGTTAAGTCCAGAAAACCCCCAAAGAGTCCACCCTTTCTGTTTTTCCCACATGCACCTTATAAGAAATGTATAATTCCAAAGACCAAAGGCCTGAAGAAATATCTTAGACACTAAGAAAAGAACTGGAGAGATGGAGCATGGTTTCCTTGAAATATGTAGCTCATGGTCAGTAACAAGCTCTGACCGGGGCTTCTCCCAGGAGTGAGGAGCACGTGAGGTTCTTTTAACTGGGTCCTTTGGTGTCTAACAGGGGTTGAGCTCATGTGGCAATATTTCCTTTTTCAGAGCACTTCAGGCTCTTCCCTTCCAAGTCCCTGTTCTTCATGAAACTCACAATAGCATTATTACGCTTGCGATCCCTGCTCCCGGAAAATTTGGCTGAAAATGGCCAATAGCTAGAAAAATTATTAGGGGAGGCAGCTGACAGACAGACCTGGGGGGAGAGAGAAGAGATTCAGAAGGGTCTTATATCCTCAGGAAATCAATCTGAAAACCTGACAGTACATGAGTAAAGTTAAGCACATATTTAAGGACTTTTCCAAACCATAACTACGAACAGCAGACTGAGAAGTGATATGATAGGGAAAATTTCCTTCCGAGGACAAAAGCGCAGCATGCAGGACTGACTGACACTGTCAAAAGCTCAGGGTGCACACCAGCTACCACCAGAAAAGGGATGCCATCGTCAAGCTGATATTACAGTGAGACAGCACACGGGGTCTTTGGCTCCCCACATCCAGGCATACTGGGATCTGTCACCAGATTCCCACGCAGCCCAGGGTCCCTTTCCAGTTTAGAAAGGGAATGAAGGTGAAGATCATCATGAAGCAGTCCTGACAGCTCCTACTGCCTACCCTCCTGGGTGCCACCCAGTAAGGACAGGATCCAGGGACAGTTGAGCCTCTCTGGTAGCAAAAGCAGCTTCTTTGGACCATTCTTCATGCATAATAACAGCTCCAAGGATGGCGGTGCCAGCCCCTCTGGTCAGAGTGGGAAAGCTGGGGGCTGTTGGGTTAGTCTGTCCGGAAAATAGTCAAAGTAATGATTGGAGATGCAGCTGCCTACTGCTTTCTGGCTAGGATGGAAAAGGGTTGGGGAAGGCTTGTTACAAGGCAATCCAGGGCAGAGAGAGGATGAGCACAGGCTGTTCACAGCTCGGGTTAAAGGGCTCTTCTCCTTTGCTTGCCTTTTTCCTATGACTCCATTCCGCACCACTGACTACTGAAAAGCACCTGCAGCTTGAGTGGGGAAAAGCCTCTGTACAGGGCAACGCAGAGGGTGAACCAGGCAGTCCCAGAGCTAACAGCAGCTACTCCTGCTCTGTGGCCATGTTTACAAGAGCCCTGCACGCCCCATGAGGTGAGCAGAGTGAAGAAGCAGATGAAACAGTCAGGCACAAGGCTTCACAATAATTATTTAACAGAGAAGTAAGAAAAAAAGCTATTTGTCCTAAAAGGTCTCAGTTTTAATGAAGAAAGGGCAAAAGAGGAACAGACCAAAGCTGAGAAATACCTGTTCTGCTTTTCTTCTCTGTAGCTCCCCTAACATATTTCATCCTGTCTCATACCATCACTTCTCAGACCTTCTCTCTTCTCTCTCTCATCTCTGAATCTCCTAAATATGGGGATAGTGTCACCTTCCAGTGGGCCAGCCCCTGTCTCTAGGAATCATGTAGCAATAATAATGAGCAGTGGCGTTAGGGGCTTTCCTTTTGCACTTGAGAAGCTCTCTCCAGCGACGGAGGATGTCTCACTACCATAGCAGGCTGCCTGCAATGCATTCCGTTGCCCTCTCCTCTGCTGAAATTCGTTCAGTCCTGGCTCCCCTGTCATTCTTCCCTTGGTGTCTGTGTGCATGTGTAATATTCTTTAAAAAAAGAGGTTCATTAAGCCCAGATATTTTAGGCCCTTCAATGCAACGGTGCCTCTGGGCTGAAAATTCATGGACAACTGCCCTAGCACAAATCACTCTGATGAGAGGCAAGAGAAGAGGGACGTGGTACTCCCCTTTCCAGACAAGGTTTAGGATCAGCCCGGCCTCTAGCAATAAATAGCAGAATAAAGTGAAAGTCCTTAACATATTTGGCTAATTCTGTAACACAAGGGAAAATTTCTCCTATGAATTTGGGAATATAAATCCATGAGATTACATTGCATGAGATCCTCCCAGTGCCCAACCACAGCCAGTAGCTACCTGTGGCGTGAGAGGAAAAGACAGATTTTGAACCAGATAAAAGGCAAGGGTTAAACTGGGTGTAACGTCTATCTCCCAGTTCACTTGAGAGCTAGGATTTATTTTCAGGTGTTGAAACTGATGCAGCTTCCAGCTCAGGATGGAAAAACTGGTGCAAGATCAAAACTGGGTTTGGGGTAGTTCCAGCTATATGGTCTTGAAATCTCTTGAGAGCAGATGTTCCCATGAGAGCTGAGCGCCATGTAATATATAGCAAAAAGTCCTTCTCTGCTTCTAATGCAACACAGAAAAAAGGTTTATAAGTTAGGTCTGTGTAGTCAATCCCAGAAATTCATAGGAGCCAGGAGACGAGATTCCAGTGTACCCCCATCTCTAGGTAGATTATAAATATAAATATAAA
>NW_009605530.1:26648-38595 GCF_000690535.1 Cariama cristata | reverse complement strand
CAAGCTTATCTATCTCCTGCCCCACAAGTAATTATGTTCTTGGAGACTAGTATCTGCCACCTTAACTACCATGTTTGATCTGATGACTTTACAGTCCTCTACCTAATACAGTTAATGATTGCTGTTCAGGTAAGGACTTAATAATACTTGCCTAGTTCCCTGATAAAGGAGTATGAAAAACTTCCTGTGTGCCATTAACAGTACTAGCATGAAACTGGTGCATATGTAGCCACAAAGAAATAGAGGATACACCAGCATAATGCTGTTAGTTTTAGGTGAATTAGCTGTCTTATTTAAGAAGGTGGTCCAAAACAGCGTGATTCTCTGCTTACTATTGGGTGACTTTGGTACGGTCTCTTCTTTCATTCAAGAGTGTCTTAACATGGCGGAAACATTTCTGTGTGGTAAGTTTATCTGTGGTAGCATTATGGGTGAGACAATGGTAGTAACATGACTTGTTATATCGCACAGGCAGATGTTACGTAGCACTGTTCCAGAGAAATCGCCCTGCTGAGATTTAGCAGTTCTTGAAAATCTTGGAGTGTTTGGTGTAGTCTGGAGATTTAAATAGTTTCACAAACTCAAATGTTTGTCTCACAACTGACATATGTTCTCTATGGCTGTGTTTTAATAAGATGAAATTTTAGGATTCTGTGGCAAAGATTCCTAGCTGATCCTGTACCTGAGGCTCTACTGTCAGTGTCACTTCAAAGGCAACAATGCTGCAGCTGAAGTAGGAAGTTATCAAACGTGTCATCACGGAAGGCAGCAGAAAGGTGACTTTGCTAAGAAAGTTAACTATATCTTTTGAGCTGATTAGGAATTAGGAGGTAACCAAACTAGGATAAGAATTACTAAGTGTTGGCTGCAGGATTGTTAATCTTCCAGGCAGAGACTAAAACAGTGAAAGTCATGCTTCTTAACTTCCGCACAGTTGTCTATTAGTCAGCTTCTAATACAGGGAGGAGAAAGTGCGAGTAACTTTAGAACACTGTCTGTAGCAGCTGCGCAGCAGTATCAGATCTGCTGTTTGTGTAGGCTGAAGCATGATCTCATGATGAAGAAATGACCTTGTATTACTGGTTCTACAGAATAATGGCTCACTTGATTTCTTGTGCCTATCCAGAAATATGCAGAGGTAAGGAAGTGACCCTGCAGGGTGTCAAGTAACAGTCATTTGCATGACTCCCACATTATATGGAAAGCTTTACTAGGTATCTAAGTTACTGAAATCCATAAATCTGGTGGTTCTGTCTTTTCTCAAATGGCTAAACTACAGTCACTTCTTTACAGGTGCTGTTGATGGAGTGGTTAATGGAGATGTCTATCAGGTAAGATAGAAGTACTCCGTACTTAGAATGTGCTGTTCTACTCTGAGAATTTTACCTTGGTCTAGACTAATACTTGCCATTTCTTGTCTCTAATGTACTTTCATCTCATCTCTGAAGAGGAACTTCTATTCTGATAGCTCACCTCATAAAGCTGTTAATGCTCTTAATATGCTCCTCCTCTGAACTTAGAGGCAACTTAAAGCAATAGTCCATTTTGAATTATGGCTTAATAGGACATAACCACTGTAAGCAGACTGATAGGTTCTGTGGTATGACTTAACGTTGACTTACCACTGGCTAATAAGCTGAAAGCATCATCTGACTACGTAGTTTAAAGCAGAGTTTTCTGAATTGCTTGTTCTTTAAGGATAATTCATGTGTCCTGTTTGTCTTATCAAGATTGGCCTTACAGGGAGCTGACTGGAAACATATACACTTCTTAGTGACATAAAGTTGCGTGAAATTAGGCTGCTGGCTAAATAGCTCAGTCATAGTATGAAAGCATGTTAGTTAGCCATGGTAATGGACGAAAGGAGGAGGTGCTCTATTAGTGTCAGGGAGGAACGAGACATGCTAAGGCAATCACTGTGTTGTAACTGAATTTCACACCAGTTTAGCTAAGGCATTGTCATTGCCTGGTATCAGAGTTGGCTGGATAGCTCTGGTTAAATGAATGCTTGGGAAGGGGGCAGTGTATGAGCTAGTTCCCCATAGAGTTTTAAGTGAACACTGAGCTTTGTGGAAATGCAAACAGCTTTCACTGCTGCTAACATTTTTATATCATCATTGTTGCTGTGAGATCAATGGGAAAACTGTATCTTACTGGCCCTTTGTGCTTCCTTATACAACAGAAGGTAGGTGAAACATCTTGATTTTGTTTGCAATTCTAGGTGACCAGCTGCTTTGGCTGATAGACCTTCCTCTTAATGAGGAGGAACAGACTGAAGGGGCTATATGTAACTGTTGATTTAGCTACTTGTAACTAGTTTGGCCCTGCGACTGGCTAATTTATTTTGTTTTGGATTGAATGTGAAGCCTGGTGCTGTTGCACCAGCCTAGCTTGTTCTCTTTGCATTATTCCTTCAGTGAGGGCTACAGGAGGTCCAGAGAGGGGCAAGATGCAGCCAGATCTGTCATTAGCTGCTATCCATCTGGTACTGTCAGGAGTGCTATTTCTTAGGTCTGGTAAGAGTGGGGTTAACCAATAAAAGTTGTTGGACTTGGAGTATCCTCTGTGGCAAATAGCACAATATTCATTAGCTTTGCAAATCTGGTGTATTAATAATAGCCGTATTCGTTGTGAGTCTTTGAGCTATTGTATAGTAAAAAGGATGCCAGTACTCACAGTGTTTTGATGCGTAAATGTTGAAATGCCTTGTGTTCTAAACTGCATACAACAATCCAAATTCTGTAATGTCTTTAAAGTACATTGGCTTTTAATATCAGTTAAGTTCACAAACGTCTATGAAGTAGAGAAATAAGTTACAGAGAATGTTTTAAACTCCTATGCACAAAACTGTAAAAAAAAATAATTACTTTCACAGCAAATATTTAAGGTGAAATGATCTGGAGGAACTCTGGGCCTACAACTGCATAGGAGAGTGCTAGGCATTCTTTCGCTTTCTTCAGGTGTAGAGCTCTGGCATGGTTTGACTTCCCACTCAACTTGAATTTGTGTTTGATCCATGATTGCTACAGGCAGTCCTGTATTAATTTGCTTGTCTTGCTGTAATATGTGGCAAGATGTTTTTCCTTTTAATCGTGGAAATGCAGTATAATATCAGACAAATGTGTTATGTGCTCAGTTCAAATAAAGTCCAATTTTTTGTAGCTTGCAAGCAGTTAATCTGAAATATTCAGTTGTCACGTATTAATGACATTACTATTCCTTCCCTTTAAGGAGAGTAATGGTTCAACAGATTCCTATGCTGCCACATCCCAAGTAGATCGACTGCAGTCAGAACCAGAGAGTATTCGTAAGTGGAGAGAGGAGCAAAAGGAGCGCCTGGAGCAACTTGGTAAGGAGGGTGTTTGTTGCAGTAGTGTTCTTGCCTGTGAGTAACTTAGTGGCAGCTTCTTAAGCAGCAGAATTCTCAACTGTTACTTCTGGCTCTTGGGAATCTAACGTGCTTCTTGGGTTTGAGCAGCAAGTCTGGATGAGTCTTCCAGTAAGCAGCCTTAATACTGGTATAGGAGTCAACAAGCAGGTGTCTCTCTGAAACCTTGGGAGTATTCCTGTGTCCTGCCCTTTACTTACAAATAAACTAACAGAAAATGAACAGCTTTTGTCAGCAGAAAAGAGTGAATAAATACTGCAGCCGTCAGCACTTTTTTCAAAGGATAAATGTTGCTCATTTTGTAATTGCTGAGGCCATCTGTTGTCATATGGATCTTAATCTGATAGCTAAGTTAAGTAATGAACTAGTAACTAAACCAAATACAGCTATCAAAGGCAGTGGTACTTACCTGTGGACAGCTTCTAAGAGTCTACAGACTGGTATGCTTTCCACTTACATTAGGGAGGAGGCTTTGCTTGAAATTCTTAGCACAGCACCTTCTATACAATGTGATTCTGGATAGAGCTGAGCCTGTTGCTCCTCTTCTGGGCTAGTTACAGCAGGTGAGTTTGTCCTGAACTGTAGACTGGGTGTTAAAACATGTTGATTGACAGGCTCCCTCAGTTTCTCTAAGCACAGAGGCTTTACTGAGCTTTGTTCTAGCACTAGCATAGCAAGGCGACTGTTGCTGTTTTTGAACAGTTTGCAGGCCAACAGATGTGCTGAATCTTAGTCTACAAGTGTCTATCCTAAACTTAAGTGTGCTGTCCCAGTTATGCAGCACAGGCATTCAGTTTAGCTAATCGTCTGAATGTTCATGGTATTAGAGTTCTCGTAGCCTAAACCAGGAAATCTCCTAACCCTTATCTGAGTAGATCAAGCAACTGTCTGCAGTAGAGTGAACCCTGAGCCATCAGCTGAAATGTTAGCAAGGTCCAACTGAAACAAACATGACTGACAAATCAATTCTTAAATTTTCAGATGCGAACTCACGAAAGCAGGAAGCAGAATGGAAAGAGAAAGCAATAAAGGAGTTGGAAGAGTGGTATGCAAGGCAAGATGAAAAGCTCCAGAAAACAAAAGCCACCAACAGGTAAGGTTTCTGCAGCTATCTGGGGAGTTATGTTGCTGGATACGAAAGTAATGGCAGAGGGAGGTTAAAATACTTCTAGTATATCCTAAGGCACTAGTCCTTGAGATTATTAAAGTAACTTCTCCTACTAAAAAAGATAGTCTGGACACCCTTTTCTGAGTTTTCTTAGAATCTAGATTAAATGTCCAAGGATAGCAAGAGAAAGCATTAAGATAAGGAACCAGAATTACCAAAAGTTCCTTAAGACACAAAGTTTGAATGTGGGCAGAAAGTTTTAGTCTGCCTGCTTATTTGTATGCTCCTAGTTGCACATTACCTACCTTGAGACTAGCAATCTTACTATATTTAGAACACATGGAAGTGGCCTTCTAGTTAGTCTTTGCTACAAATTATTTCATTAGGTATCTTAAAACCTTTGGCTGCTCCTTTTGGAAGCATTTGAGAAATAACCTGATCCAGTTCTGATAGCGAAGAACTAAATGCTGACTGTGTCTATGTTGGTTTTGAATTGTCTAATTCTGGGCCCTGGGGCAGAAACTAATGACTTGGCTGCTAGTCTAGTAAGCTCTTACACTTTCTTAGAGGTTCTCTGTGGAATTTTGACTTTAAGCTACGTAAAGGTAGATATGACAGTACTGACTTAATTCCGTTTAGATATCTACTTCTGACTTAGGTTTGCCAGTGTCATTCTGTCCAGGTAATCAGCAGGGCTGCTTTGTACTTTGGGAGCCCACATATTTTAAGATGAACTGTTTTTTTGAAATACCATTTTTCTTATCAAAATGGTCAGCATGTTTGTCTTGAGTCAGGAAGAGTCCTAGGTAGACTCTACTTCTTACTAAGGGAAGAAAGGAGCCTACACTTCCTACAGAATTATGGATTTGACACTTCTATTCACTGAGGTACAGTCTTTTGGTTGGGCCAAGAAAGGGAAACAGGATTAGCACTCCTCTAGTTGGGGCCAGAGCTCATGATACCCCCATAGCTTTATTGTGGCCAGTGTTTGAGTGCAGGGTATGCATTCTGGAGCAGGGCCCATTTAACAAGAATTTCACAGAAGGAGTGTTTGGCATTCTCATCAGCCTGGTGAGATCTCTCTCCTAATGGTAGTTTCTGTTGACTGGGAGTAGGCTAATCCTAACACTGGAATTTAAGCTAGCTGGTCCAAACTTCTAGGACGTAGTAGAACTCGTGTTGCCTCTCTGAGTCAATGGCTTAATTGATACATTACATATGGTAGCTGCTTTCCTGTTACAGTGAGTCTAGGTGATAAAAGGTTAATGTGCTTGTTAAAACTGCCTTCAGCTATATTCCGTACTTCTCATCCTTATCTCTTTTCTCCTGCCTGCTTGCCTGCCTGTTGGACTACTTGCTACCTAGGGTGGCAGATGAAGCTTTCTACAAACAACCCTTCGCTGACATGATTGGTTATGTGTATGTTGCTTAACTACTAATTCTGTTTGCTAGTCAACTAGGTAATGAGGAGGATCAGAAATAGTGCTGAATGTCTGAAGGTGACTTCTGAATATTTCAGGGCAGTATAAATTAATACAAGTAAATAGCCTTTACTTTTTAGACTGACTCTGATCTGCAGTGTTAATGCAGTTTTCCTGTAAGGATCACATATCCAGCACTTTCAGATTAAGTGATGTAGTATACATTCCACTGGAATTTTGGTAATGACTTCAGTAGTGTTTAGATGTAGGGGTTTACAGTTGTTTCCAGGCCAGTGAACACTGCTTAAGCAGGATGCTTTGCTGGGTGTGTGGGTTAGTGTCTGCAGTCTCACATAGGTGCTGTATTTAGTCCTAGTCACTTCCATGGAGAAACACAGTGTTTAAATCTGCATTTTCTGTAATAAGCATTGAGCTCCTGATCTGTGCTCATGTGCCTACATAATCAGAAAAATATTCAAACAATGCTTGCACATAAAGCTCCACAAGCCAAGGAAGATAGAAAGGAATCATCTACCATAAATTGGGATAGAAGAGGTACAAGCATATAGAAAATAGGATCCTATTAGAGAACAGATGAAAAGTACAAGAAGGTGGTATTGGACAATCATCATTAGCTGCTGGGAGAACATTTAGGAGCCATTCTGTGTCAGACGTTTTGCCAGCGTAATGGATGAATGAGAATATGGCCATGACTTTCAAGCCGCAATGAGTATGCTAGCTTCTGTGTGGTGGAAGGATTGCAATGTTCGTTGGCTAGTTCATGTGTTTTAATTTCTTCCCTTAATTTGTAGACTTGACTTAAAAGATGGCCATGTCACAGATTCTAAGGTGACACCTTTAGAAGGTTTATGGGTGAGCCATGGTGTGGCTTTAAGTGCATTAATATTGAAGGTCCAGTGTGGCATTCATTACCTAACTGTAGGTGGATGTAAACCAAGACTTGTGAAATGGTGGATTTACAGGTGGTGTTTGACTTTTCTGAAGTCTCCTGGAGTAGATTTTGATAGATTTTTCCAATAAAACCCTTATTTTCGTATACTCAATGCAAATATGTAGTGTAAGTGCTGCAGAATAAAATTGGTAGCCTGTTTCCTGAATGCAGTCTAAGCTACTAGTGCATGTTCAGCCAGCTGATCATCTGCATTAATCTCATTCTCACTTTCTATATCTGACTTAAACTTTCTCTCCTTGTTTCTTTTCTTCTCTTCACCTTTAAGCACAAACATAAATCATCCTTGCTACAGCCTAGAACAGTTAAGTAAAAAAAATCTTCACTGCCCCTTAAAAGTGTCATGTCACATAAAGTAGCAGTGTTGTAGTGACCCTTGTCTTCAGTTGTGTCTGTAACCTTATCATCCCTGTGAATAGTGCTGAACCCTCATGGGAGAGTCATCTTCACTGCTTTTTCTGTACTGCTTGTTGGAGTAGATGGATTTGGTTTGATCTCTTGATGCTTACTGCTCTTGCACTCAGGCAGCTACCAGGGACCCACAGTTCATGTAAACTAGATGCTGGAGTGTTATCCCTGAGTTGAAGCAGTGCTGTTGGCAGCACAGCAATGCCAAAAGCGTACAGCTGGGAAGCCACTGGCCCTAACCTGTACATAATGTACAAGGCTTCCTTAGAGTCTCCTTACGGTGAGAACAGGGGAAATGTGTTTATCCTGTGAGCTGACCTCAAATGAGTTATCCCCTCTGCCAGAAGCAACTGGAAGCATAGGATTCGTGACTTAAATTCCTTTTGATTCATGTTGCTTCACTACAGCATTGGGAACCAGCAGCAGACAGTTTTATGATGGCCTGTAGGCCTTCGGGCTGGTTTAAATCCTCAAATAGAATCTGTTCTAAGATGTACTTGCAGGGAGTTGTAAATTTGCAGTTGGCAAGTGTCCAGTATAAGCCATCAAGTGGCAGAGGCTTAGCTAGTTAAGACTTGGGGGCATTTCTCTGTAAATGAAATGCCTGCATAGGAGTACCTTACTTCCTGGCTGTTTGTGGTGACTCCTTGGGCAAAGATTCGATAACTATTCTTAAAACCAAACACCTGTATTCCAACATTTTACACAGCAATCCTCTGCACTGCTTGTGCATAGCATACTATTGCAACCTACTTTCATCTCTAGGGTTGGGGTAGGGGGAGCTTAAGTAGTCATAATGTCCACAAGCAGCTGTCAGGTCACATTTCTTATGAAACATGCTGAAAGAAACAACATCCTCTAAGAGGGAAGGAGTGCCTTATATGTTGGGCATTAATGCAAGGTGCATTGCATTGCTTTTAGGGCAGCTGAAGAAGCCTTTGTGAATGATGCAGAAGACATTTTTCCAGGCACTGAGTGGGAACGTGTGGCTCAGCTCTGTGACTTTAATCCCAAGTCTAGTAAGCAGGCAAAAGATGTGTCCCGCATGCGTTCGGTCCTCATCTCACTCAAGCAGGCTCCACTGGTTCGCTGAAGGAAAGCAGAATGGAAACACTACAAATGCAATATCTTAACCTTACTCAGAGAAGTTATGTTTGCAGTAATTGGATTAATTGTTTCAATGTGTTTTTTGGACCAAAATGTATCATGATGTATCTAGAGTTGATCATTGTTTGATTGCATGTGCTTCCTCATGTTTCCCTTCTGTGTCTGAAATGGGAGAACCTCCAAAACTGTAGTCTCTGTGCTACTGTGCATTGAGATGTCACTTCGCACATTACTGATATTAAAAATCTGTTAAAAAGTGAAAAGTGTTGACTTTGAATGAATTAAGGTCTGCTGCTCCCTTTCAACAGAGGGTGCTTGAATTGAGTGTGAGCAAACATTTCTCTTAATTGGTGGTGATTTCACCTTGCTGGTGACTGACCAGCCAGCAATGCTCTTGGTCTCTGAGAGGCTGTCCTGCTTGTCTCTATAAGCTTTCTTAAAGCTCTTGAGAGCTTTAGTTTAAAAACTGCCTCCCTATCCAATTTATCACACAAGATAGAAGCTCTAGGAAACTGGAGCAGCAGGCTTGTTAAGGGGCTTATCTCACTTCTGGTGGAACCGAGGACACTGCCTTCTGCAGGTAAGCAGTTCTGTGTAGTTCTCTGTTGTCACTCCAGCTGCACATCTTAGGCTAGAAATACAGTACAGGGTGCTGAGTAGTTAAAGCCTTTGATATTCTACTGCGTATTTGATTCTGCTGTATATTCAGCACTGGCTTCATATGCCAAGTCCTGTTGTGCAGAGGCTGTTTGGGTGTTTTTGAACTGTCCTTGTCCTTACTGACTCTTGCAGACACTTTGTCCTACCAGGGTGGTGGACTGGAGATTTGGAGGGCAAGAGAAGGGAAGACTTGCTCTCTTAACTGCTGCTCATCTACTGGGTTGGAGCTCTCTCTGCCAAGGTGGTTGATTTTGAAATAAATTGATCCAGAAAATCATGTGTTCTGCTGCTTCCTTGGCTCTCTAATTTCACCTAGCATTTACAGGGGCTGTGTTCTACCCTTGCACTGGTAAGACTTACCTTAGCTGTCTGTCTTGTAGGAATAGTCTGTTCAGTCTCGTACATTATTTCACCATTTTAATCAAAGATACAGTAGTGTAACTAGTGTGTAGCAGAATTGCTTTAATACCTTTTGTCTACAAGCTGGAAAGTTAGTCCAGGCAGTTTGTAGAGGGCTGCAGATGCAGATTAATACTCACTAAGGTTCAGGGAGTTGCTGCACAGCAACTGTCTTACTAGCAGCTGTGTCCCTTGGGATAAGATACTGAATAAATGGCTGCCAGTTGGGCTTCAATAGTTAAGCTGCACCTTACTGTTGTCTATAGCAACTGGGAGGTATTGTCATGTTTGCAAGTGTATTCACAAGCTACTGATGAGTGATGATGAAAATGGTAGTATACTGCAGGTCTGGAAGATTAATTCCATGAAAGATTAAAGCAGGAAAATATTTTCTGAACTGCACAGGGATACCACAGGTGAGTTTAATAGGACTGAAGCACAGAACAAGGCCACAGCATACTGATTCTGACTGCTAGCCTTGACCAGTTATACATTCACCTTGACTGAAAACTTCCTTTCTTCTACTCACCGCAAAGCTCTGCAAACAAAAGCTTCTAAAAGGAATTGGTAATATAATGAAGAAAACTCTACTACATTAAATATACAGTGTTTAAAATGTTAATTTGAATGTGCTAGAATTTGAAAGATCAACGGATTAGAGGTGTTCCTGCACATGGAGTTAGGGAACTGATTAATCACTACATTGTCCCATCTCATAGGACATTTTATCTGTTCTAACGGTGTGGTTTTGAGCTGCAATCCCACAAAATGGGCAAAGACTTTCAAATTCAAGGCCAAAGCAATGTTGCAGAAGTTACAGTAGTGTTTTATAGGATGGGTTTGCAGGGGGTAACAATGTGTCTGCAGTTTTTTTTGTGTACACCACCTGGCTGGAACAGAAGCAGCTCTGCGGGTTTTGGTTACCTCCTCTAGTTCTTGTGCTGAGATTTTTGTAGATTCTGTCTTCTGCCTTAATTTTATATTCAAATATGCTAGCGCTCTGCCTCCCTCCTACCTTCTATATGAGTGTTGTCACAGAACCACAGAAAGGCTGAGGTGGAAGGGAGGTGGAAGTCATCTGGTCCAACCTCTCTGCTCAAGCAGGGCCATCTAGAGCTGGGTGCCCTGGACCATGTCCAGATGGATTTTGAAGATCACCAAGGAGGGAGACTCCACCACCTCTCTGGGCAACCTGTGCCAGTGCTCAGTCACCCTCACAGTGAAAAAGTGTTTCCTGATGTTCAGGAGGAACCTCCTGTGTTTCATTTTGTACCCATTGCCTCTGGTCCTGTAGCTGGGCACCACTGAAAAGAGCCTGGCTCTGTCTTCTTTGCACTTGCCCTCCAGATATTTGTACACATTGATGAGATCCCCCTGAGCTTTGTCTTCTCCAGGCTGAACAGTCCCAACTCTCTCAAGCCTTTACTCTAATGCTTAATCATCTTTGTGGCCCTTTGTTGGACTCTCTCCAGTAGTCCGTGTATCTTGCACTGGGGAGCCCAGAACTGGACCCAGCACTCCAGATGTTACGTCACTAGTGCTCAATAGTGGCCTCCCCAGTGGTGTGGTCTCACGAGTGCTCTACTCGGACCTTCTGTGTCTGAGAATTATTTTAGATACTTAGAATTTGTGACACTGAGCAGAAGAATGCTCAGCTTTATTTGGGCAAATACAAGCCCTTGTCTGTGCTTCTGAATGCTGACTCATTTCCTTTGGAGGTCAACATCTGTCACATTGTTTTGTGACTTCATGTGACAATTTTGTGCTACCTCTGGCCTAGTTGATGCAGAAAACTGAGTCAGTCAGTGGAATCTGGAAGAAACCCTGGACGCTTCCTGTCCTTCAAAGCCCCAGGTGCATGTGCACAAAGATCTCATGCAGCATTGAGAGAGAAGCTGCAGACCCCTGCTGAATACATCCTGGTATGGAAATTCATTTGTTTAGCTTGTGATCAGGTGGCAGCCAGCTCCCAGCCAGTCCAAAATGATAATGAGCATTTGTGGAGAAGAAGGGGGATGGAGAGAAGGTCATTGGTTCATTAGAAAGCAGGGAGCCTGAAAATGACAGTGCTGCACCTTCATCCTCTTAGCTTGAGGAACATGGGTAACAGTTCTACGTGCTATGGCTTGCCTGTTTCTTGCTGATGGTTTCCTTCTGAGCAGCTAATAAAGAGGGAAATATATAGTTTACTGGCTTGTATTTTAGAATGGAAAAGGTGGGTGTCTTGTGGTCTTTGCCAAAAGAGGATTTCTTCAGTAGTACCTTTCATGTGGGCAACCTTGTTTTTTCCACAGAATGGTTGTGCTGTGGCAGCACGCTGTGGCACGGGGTGGCAGCGTGCCTGGGGCTGCACCAGATCGGCAGGGTCCTTGGATGTTACAAGAGTCCTGACAAACCCAGCCAGACCCACGAACGGTCTGACTTCGTAGGGGATGGCCTGTTTAAATATTTGGTATGTTCTAGCCTGAGAAAGGAAGGGCCACTCG
>NW_009605530.1:4975-26617 GCF_000690535.1 Cariama cristata | reverse complement strand
TCAGCAGGGGACTGTTTCATTACATCTTGCATCAGTAATGCAAATTTCACCGACAATTGTATATGATTACAGTGTTGCAGTGCCTTTGGCTGCAGTTACAAGCATACATTTAATCTCTTGCTTCACCTGGCTGTTTACTGGTCACAGGTGGTTACTATGTGCAGAAATTTTACCTGGCTCCAGGCATGAAGTAAAATCTTACAGCTTTTTATAAACTGCTGTTCCCATACTTATCACAGGGTTGTAAAATTGTAATTAAAAATAAAGGCATCTTTGGGAAAAAATCAGGCTATTTCTTCAAAATTTTACCTTAAATACAGTCTTCATACACTTTGTTTAATTAAGCACAAATTTGACACTTTATTTGCATTTAAAATTTCTGTGTAATGTGCTTCATGCAAAAAAAGCTGGCAGATGTAGTGTTCAGAACACCTTCAGATATAGAGTTACAGCAGTGGCGGTCTAATAGTACAAGGAAGGCAGACGTGGTGTGGAGATGTGTTATTTCTTTTTAGACTAACAGAGAAAAATGTGTGCTTTCAAGCATGCAAATCTTTCTTCAGGCAGCAGTAACAGCCTAACAGTAATTTGTGATTTGTTAAGGATTGAACTGGTATCTTTGTGAGGTTAGAAGAAGGGTTGTGAACCCAAAAACTTCCCTCAATTATGACAGCAGCAGAAAGAACTGGCTGTAATGCTTGCCTTCCCATTCCCTTGCTCAATCTGAAAGAGCACTTATCTTTGATTTTATACCAAAGTACAAACAGTGGGTGGTTTGAGCACCATAGCAAACTATACAGTTTGATGTTGTTTTGTGTGAACTTGCTAAATGAACCAACCTAGAAATGCTACAACTATATGTGCAAATTTAGGCAAGACTTAAGAAAAATTTGGCTTTCTGTGTCTTCTTCAGAATCTCATGAACATTTTTTAGTTGTTACTAAAACACATTATGTACCCACAGTCCAAAGCATCTGCTTTCAGATTATGAGGTAAACATAGCTTGATGCCTGACTAAAACAACTGTACTAAATACATGGCTATAGCACCTACACTTCTAGCACTGGTTCTAACCATTTTTTAAACACAGTTATCTGGAATAGTTCAAGGGGTGTACAGTCCAGGTGTTTTACCATTACTAACTCCTGTGAACTGTCCACAGCATTTGAAAGGGACGCAATGAAAGATTTCACTGATGCGGATTGAATCAGAGAATAAACTCTGTGTGCACCTTACTGTCTGTGATGTGGTTTTGTGATACAAACTTGACATTGCCTCCACTGGTAATATGGCAAAGTTTCTGACAATTTTGATACACTTAAATGGAGGAAGGATAGTGCTTCAAGAGCACCAGAAGGCTGAGGCATTTGTTAATTCTGAGTGTAGAGATAGCAAAATACTGAATAACTGAACTTGCTGCTCAGGAGACCAAAAAGACATTCCAAACCTTGATGCTGTATTGATTAGCTATACGTGGCTTGCAAAGCATCAGCAATGATCTGTAAAAAGACATTTACTAAAACTCAGCTGGCCTCATGGTCCCAAGTCCTGGCTGGTTGGGTTTTTGTGCTTAGCAGAGCTGTAGTGGACAAAGCAGTCTTTTTCCACCAGATGCAAGGATAGAATCACAGAATCAAAGAATTGTTATGGTTGGAAGAGACCTCAAAGACCATCAAGTCCAACTGTCTTACCAGTGCCGCCATGCCCACTAAACCCACTAAACTATGTGTCGAAGATGAGAAGCAATGTGGTATAGGGACTGGTAGAGGTCTTACTGGTTACATGAATTATAAGCTGCAGCACTAAGAACTCCAGTTTCAAGTCACTTTCCAACCTTTCAGCACTCTGCTGTATTAAGTACTGCAGGTGCTTGCTCACGCAATGCTGATTATAAACATGCATGTCCATAAAGGGTCTCCTCCTGCCCAAGTTCTTGAGTGTCATATGCAATTCTGTGTAGAGGGCTGGGCAGTGGCATTCTTGCTAAGGCTTCAGCAGTTAGTATACTGTATGCACTTACCAGGGACACTGCAAAACCAAACCTCCTCCTCCAACAGGTAGTATTAGCAGGTGATACCAATGCATGTAATGAGAATGCACTGCTTCTTTAGGCTCTGAAATGCTGATAATAGCTGGGGGAAGAGTTCAGCTGTTGTGCTTTCATTCCCCTTCTTCCCTCTCAGTAACGGATATAAAGGCTGGTTTGCCCGCAGTAGAGCTCATGACTTTCATGGTATGGGTTGCTCTAAAGGACATAGGGCCAGCATCAAGTAACTAGATAGGACAGCACTGCAGATGTTCTGTGAGCATCTGGTATTTGCTTCTCCTGGGACTGGGTACAGTTGGGGGGTTAGTGTCCATAAAACCTCTGGTCCACAATAAAGTGCCTGAAGCGCGAGGGCGGTTTCTGAACAAGGGACGAAGGAAAAACAAACAAATAAAATCACTATTATGCTATTAAATATTTTCTTTTATTATTTCTGATTTTATAAACCCACAAATTTCTCAGGGAAACCTGCAAGGACTTCTGTACCACTTGCACATATGCAGCAGGTTCTTGTCCAGTTGACAGAAAAAACATTTTCAAAAGCATTTGAAGAACCATTTTCCTAACAGGACTAGACATTAAAGGTCTTTAAACTTTTCAAATGTGTTTTAGTCTTTCATGTTTTCTCTATGCCTGCACCCTCCCTTCAGCTGCTAGGGAAAATGTATCTGGAGTCTGAGACATCAAAGTACAGAGCTTCAGGAGGTCTGGAAAGCAAAAGCCTGGTCCCAGTTCTAGTCAGGCATTCCTTGTACTGCTAGAGGATGGAAAGATCAAATGAGACATCTCCTCACTGTGAGAACCTCAATACTGTTATTCCTGAACTGAGCTACTCTAACTGTAGAGCAAAGCCAATTTCCCCTTGACCTGCTTATGGCGCTATTGCTCCGTTATTGAAGTCAGTGGGAATCACCAAGTAAACCAAGACACATAGGAAAAGGAACTAAGAACCCCTGGTGACATAAAGCCTACTACAATTTTGCAAATGGTTAAGAGCCAATGTTTGCCAATTCTGTAAAAAACTATGGTATAGAGGCTGCACAATTATTCCTAGAGACATCAAGGAGATCGGGTGGCGTTTCTAAAATCTGCTATGAAGATGTGAGTTCTCAGTAAGCATTCCTTGCAGAAGAGGATGAAGTGCAGACAACTTGTGTAGATTATATCCCAGAATTAGCCAGTAGAGTGGTTCACTATACTAATAGCTGTTCAGTCCAAGATTATTGAACAGCAGAGGGCAGTGGTTGCAGAAGGTTGTTTTGTTTTGGTTAGAGAAGTTTGAGTGTGGAAATAGCCCCTTTTATTCCCCTGTACTAGTACACTATTGGACTTCTACGAATATAATCAGTGGCTGAGTTAGTTAGGTGTCAAAATAGGCCATTAAATGCAGGACAGAGCATGGTCTTGTGACTGTTCCTCCACAGGCATCTTCTTTCTGGGATAGCTGATCAGTTAGATGTTTTTCAGTTTCTCCTTGTGTCAAATAGTTACTACTACTATCTTGAAAGTGTTCTAAAAAGCAGCTGGATAAAGACAGAGCTATATATCAAGAAGGACTAATTAAAGAAACATAAATCATCATTTACCTAGGCAAGCCTTCATTGGTTATTTGACATACTTTGCTCCCAGGCTTCTGAATGTCTTGAAGGTGAGGATAAGGTTCAGATTTGACTTCCCACCCTGCGAGCTGATGGTCAGTGCAGGACAAGAACAGTATAGCTGCAGCCACCAGCACTGCTGAGGAGATGCACTACGTCACTCTGCATGGAAGAGTTTTCTTGAAAGGCAGAGTCTTTATCATCAGATGCACCTCATAGCTGAATTTCAGCTAACTGGCTACCTCTGTCTGCTAATTTGGCAGACAAAGGAGTAGACTAAGTACCTTGAGAAAATCCCAAACAATAAAATTCAAATAATTTACTGTTGGCCATAGCCAGAAGACAAAGATGCTCACTGCTACACTTGTCAGTTTGTTTGGACTGCCCTGCAGGCTGTAAGCTCACTAGACCATGGTCTTTTTTTTCCTTCATATGCAAAGCTTCTAAAATGGGGCTCTGCCCTCTAAAGATGATGATAATAAATAACTGCCTCCACCAAGTCCTTCGTGAACCACAATTTCTCAATGCAGCCTTTTAACTGTAGAGGCAACTTCCCTCATTTCCACCCACTGAAATTACTACCTGCTATTGGCAATTACATCATATTTACTTTGGGGGTGGAAACCTGGAAACTGAAAAGCTGGTCACATTCTCATTTCACATGGGTAGGAAATGAGATACGGATCGCCAAGTGTTAGCTATAATTTGACACACTATACACATATTCCCCAGCATACATCAAGATATAAATAATTCAGCTACACTTAAAGCAACATATGGGCTTACCAACACAGGTGATTAAAAATGACAGAATTGCACATTAGTTCCTACGAAGTCAGACGAAATTTAGGAAAAGTACAAAAAGATAATACCTCCATTAGGAAATGCTGAAGTAGTCACTAACTATTCAGAACACTACCCTGATTCAGTAGATGCTCTCATCAAAGACAATTTTGGGCAAAGTATTCCCTTCACCCATTAGGAATTTGAATAGTCCATTTTTATAATTCTGCCAGGCACCTAGTATATTCTACGTGTAGTATAATCCAGTACCAGGCTAGCAGCTCCAAGAAGAGCAGGATCTGCTAGGTTTGAGACCACGACATTCACAGTTTTAACAGAGGACAGAGCCTGTCGATTTATGACATCTTTGACAGCATTAACATAGTGGCTAGCTAGAACTCCAGAAAGGATCACAAGAGAGGGGTTCATGGTGTGCAGAATGTTCACAACTCCAAGGCCTAATGCTGTCCCAGCTGAAACGATAAAGTAAAAGAAATTAAGTAGAATACTCAAAGCTGTCCAGGCATCAGTAGTGGAAATACATCTGTTAGCAGCAAATGACACAGTCAGGAAAGTGTTCTGTTCCATATGGCAGACTGTTTTGAGTTTATGTTATCAGACAATGTGTGTATGCCATTAATTTTTCTTTCAAAAGTAAAAGAAAAAAAAGGCAATTTTATTGCACAATAATATGTTATCCAGTGATATGGATGTGAAGGACAAAGCAATGCATTACCACACTTGTAAGCTATGGGAAATGGGCAACTCTGCCATCTTAGTGCTATCAGCTACGTATGAGGAAGAGGGCTGTGTTTAAAGCTAGTAAAACAGTAAAATATCCGTGTAAAGTAATAGGTAAATTGCCTTTGCTTGCTCAGACTAGCCATTCACTTGCCTACAATAGAATGTCCCCAATATTCCTCATATTTTCTAATATAAGAATGTTGAGACTAGTAATTTTTATATAGAGAGGTCCTCAATGTGTAGCATTGTGTTTGTAGTGTTGCAGTGGATTACCATTTCTGTATCCTCAAAAATATAATCATGGAAGGGTTCCACCCTTTGGGCTATGTTCTCACCTGTTCTGAGAATGCTGTCTGCTTTTGTGTTCCCAAGTTTAGCTGCTTGAATGAGATGTGCAGCACTAACAACCTCCTCCTTTTTCATTGACATTCCTTCTACTAGAAGCAGATCCTCTGTTTAAAGAGGAGAGAAAGCCAAGAGAAAAACATGGTGATATGGTAAGTCAAGAAATGGAGGGTGACAAACAGGCAGTTAAGATCTTAACTTCTCTTTTACTTGCATACCGAAGCCTGAATCCCGAGCCATCTGTCCAACACTGAATTTAGCCACAGCAGTCTCATCCGTATTATTCAGGGAACTGCTTGTAGAAGCAGGGCATCAAACTCAAACAGTTACAGTATGGTAATTCACTAGTCTTGTCAGCCCCAAAAGTTAATAAAACAAAATATAAATGTTCTCAAACTTATGCAAGACTGAGAAGCTATTGCTGAAAGACAATCACCGAGAAATCAAACCTCACAGAATGCCTGTTAGATTACCTTATGGCATGCTTAAAAAGGAGAGACTAAACTCTACTACATGCTTCTGGTAATTTTGAGACCAGTGGTTCCAAATGTGGCTTGCCTGCGTATTGCCATCACTGAAGAACTGTACTGTACTACACAGGTTGTGGTGGCTCCTGGGCTGGCCATACACAGGAATCCTATCTGGTTGCCTATACAACTCCTAGAAAAAGATGGCAGGTCTATTTTTCTTAATGTTATCTTTGCAAATTTCTTCCTACACTGCAATTTAGTAATCATGTTTTAAAAAATAAAGTACACAGATACCATCATGCAGTTTCTTAGCTTCTCTCTGTAATGCTATTCCAGAGGCATATGCTTCTATACATCCTTGGCTACCACACAGGCACTCTGGTCCATCTAAAGATACAACAATATGCCCAAGCTCAGCAGCACAGAAGGAACTGCCATGGATCAATTCGTGTTGATGAATGATTCCACCTCCAATTCCTGCAAAGATACAAAGACTTATACGATTAAAAAAAAAAAAAAAAAAGGGGATAAGAGACAGTTTTTAAACTGTAATTTTCCAGGATGTTGACATTTGCTTATTCTAATACAGACAAGAGGAAATATGTGCATCAGTGGTCTTCTGCACTTGAAACCAAAAATTACTGGTTCTTGAAGAATTCTTCTCTGTTTGACACACCTAATAAGCAACCTCATAGCTCCCTGTTATTCATATGTGTATCGAAATGGTATATAATGCTTCTCCTTTCTTAAAAAGCCTATGGATGGTACTGAACTACTATGACAGATCTTTTAAGCTTGTGAGTCATGCTCTTTATGCACAAAACTAACCTTTCAAGTGGCCTTAAAATTTTGCATTTCAGAGGAGATGTTCTAATGCTGTATTTAGACAGGTAAACCTGTGTCCTAAAGAGCCAGGACACTTAAATCTGCAATCCTCTGCTGCCCCTTCCTAAACCCTGGGTGGGAATTCATCAGCTACTTATTATTGCCACCAGTCTAAAGGACTATATACTTTAAAAATGAGAAAAGTTACGCCACATTTGTGTTTGAGATATAATAAGCATCATCCTCATATTCAGTTCCTTATCTTCTAGATACATATGCTGATCTGACTTGTATTTCTGCAGCTGGAAGACAATTAAGCTATAAAGCTAAAAAAAGCAAAGTTACTCCAGCTAACGTTGCTTAGATTTTCCTTATTTTGAAAAAATGGTTTGCCTGCATAGCTGTTATCAGCAGAACTTCTTTTATCAAGAAGCTTATGCTATGCAAAAGGTTTCATTTGCCTGAATAAATTAAAATTAAAAAGTACCCTGAAAGAAACGAATAGATACAGTGGTAAAAGGATTTTTGGTTTAAGAACCTAATATGTTAGGAGTTTGCAGGCATAGTAGTGGTGTTCATGCTTTTAAGATCAGCTGAGCTTCTGAGCGATGGTGGTGGTATTTTGACTTTGGGTTTCATTAAACTATTAACATGCCCACCTGTACCAGTAATGAGTGTTACAAAATTTTCTATTCCTTTTCCATGACCAAATTTCCTCTCTGCTAGAGCAGCACAGTTTCCATCATTGTCCACCCAGACTGGCAGGTGCAGAGCATCAGATATTGGAGTTCTGAGATCCACAGAGCTCCACTCCTGAATGAGTTTTGTGGAGTGAAGCACAATTCCTTCTCGGGGGTTTACCCGTCCACCTGTGGAAATACCTAAGTCCCAAAAACACAGGAGAGAAAAACAAAAACTAAGTCTGTGTAGTACTTTAGTAAAAGATCTATTTTGTCTTTGCAATGACAAGTATTTTTATTGCTAATACTAGGCTTTGAAGCAGAGCATGAAAGTAAAAATTTCTAAGTATTACTGGCAGCGCAGTTTCTGACATGTAAAGGTAATTCATAGAACTCCATTGCTGTAATCACAATGCACCCAGTATCTTAATACTAACTAGATGGGTAATAGTGTTAGACAGTTAATGTTCCTACTTAGAGCAAGATTGCAGCAAATCACTTAATACTTGTGTTTCTTCTTAGTCTTGTACGAAAGACATACAATAGCAAACTGTACAAAATAAATTGTTCAAACCCTGGAACAGTAGAAGTATCCTGAAATTTGCTGTAACTATCAAGATTTAGAATGACTAAAAAGAATTGCTGGACTTAAGAGTAGTGATTTCTACTTAACAATACACTGTTTTCTGGAAAAATCAAAACTGTTCAGAGATTTCTCTACTGAACAGCATAATGGCTAATAATAGGAACTATTAGCCAAACCAGTTTTCTCTAGCTGGAGAGACTTCCAAAGTTGATGGACTCTGTCAGGACCTTTGAAAAGTGGGTCACTCTATTATGGAGGTATTTAGCTCTAGACAACAAAGTTTGAACATTCTTCTAGGAAGATTATATAATTGTGTCACTTACCTAAAGACGTTCAGGGGAAAAAAAAAAAAGAGTCCCAGGGTTAACATTATAATAGAAAGCGTCCAGAAAAGCTACAAGACAAGCAGCTGAATTGAACATTAAAGCTGTAAGACCTCCAAAAATACCACTTTGTAAAGAACAAATCATCTGAGAACCTGTCAGGAAGTACCTAATAGAAATGACATTCCCAATGTCAATCAATGAAGGTCTCCCTAGGATTTTAAGAACCTAATGTTTATTACAAAACCTTATTTAATACTTAGTTGCTAACTCAGCAATACCTTAGTAAAACAAGTCTACTTTTTCTAAATGCCATAATTCTTTAATTGATGTAAATGACTATGGGAATTAGCAGAAGCTATCTCTTCATCCTGTTTTCTCTACTGTCAGCTCCAGAAAGAGAACTTAAATACTGCTTAATAGCAGTAAACAGATAGCTGTTACTGTGCATGGACCTGGGTCTCCTTTGATTTAAAATTTGTGTTTTGTAAAAGTAAAAAAAAATTCAGTAACAGCTGGTAGTGTTCTTTGGGCCTGATAGTCTTTACTTTTCCTTCATTTTCATAAAGCTGTTTTTAATATAAATGCTTTATTTTGAGTGAAAAAAAAACCCAACTAAAATAATAAAATTGAAACTAACTGCAGAGGTATTGCGATCTAGACTTACTTGATCATAAAGACAAAAAGATGTTGAAAATTACGATTTTTTTTTTCTCAAAGCCTGACTTTGTAATCACTGCAGACCTGTTTTTTATTAGCGGGAGTTCTTCAATCAAAGTTATGTTTATGTAGCTACTATTGTCAGTGTTGACAGCAGTTTATAGGACTGAAAGGAGGAAAACACTTTTTTCCATTGCTTTCTGTTAGTAGCTCTTTCTCCTTATTCATTTCCAATGGTTATTACTTTTACTCTTACCTACAATAGCTGGAAGAAGGCCAGTGTTATGGATAAAAAGTCCAGGATTAAGTCCAGCCTTTCTGCTCAGTCTTGCAAAAATTTCTCCGAAGTTATAGGAACTCTCCATCTTACGATTATTAGCATTCAGGAAATTACTAGAATCTAATGCGTTAATTATTCCCATAGGAATTATATATCATTCTCTAAAAAGAACTTTCAGCTAGTATTCTGATTCAAACTATGAGTCTGAATGAGGCAAAGAGCAGCTAACAAATAGCCAGGTAAGAAATTTCTTACTCTGTAGCACAACTTTTCCCTTCATTACTCCGTAATTGAACAGTAAGCAATCAGTCATGGAAGGAAGAGGGCTGAAGAATAAATAGGAATGTAATTCTTGTAAAATGACAAACAAAAGGGGAAGTTTTTTTTCCCATATATAAACCTATGTAAACCAGTTTATGGTTTCATGATCCTAATAAACGTAGCTGACTGTAAACTGTTCTTAGATACTTGCAACAGTGACTACTACAGAGTTTACCGTATTTTCTACAGAACTGTGAGGCTTTCAAGATTTAACATTTGGACACAACAAAATAGTCTGGGTGGTTAAGTCATGTGTATTACCCAACAGATAGTCTGAAAGATTTGATCTGAAGGTCTGACATAATTCTTACAGCTCTGTGTGTCTAACAACATTTTGAAAAATACTTTTAAAAGAAGTTCAAATTAACTTTTCTTTATACTTTCTGAATCAAGTAAGTTTTGGTCTGGAGCAGACTACTTTTCGTTTGGAGCATTTCTCTGCTGACATGAGGATTTTATGTCCTTAAAAATCCAAGACACATTACTCAACACCTTCGTAAATAACTGTAATATCTAAGACCAAAGCTCCCAGTCATCCTTAAACTGAAGAACTCCTGTCTGGTATAATCACACAGTTTAACTTGGAACTCTACTGCAGTGTAAGTAAACTAGAAATCAACAAAAAGGCTGCTTTTGTCTCTGTTAGCTGCAAATTTAGTCTAACATTTTAGCCGTTTTAGTCTGGCCAAGTGTAACTCAGAATTCTGCTGCACAGTTGATCTTGGCCATAAAGAAAGGCTTACAGACAGTAGAGGAAACCTGACTCAGCTGCAGTTGTTTCAAGAGCTGTTTCAATATACAGTAAGCATCTGACTCACAATTCTGAGACTGCAGAGAGCTTCAAAATCCACAAAATCTATATGCCACACATTTTAGATATACTTTAGCTACAACTTTGCAGATTGCTTTCATGGCTGTTACATACTGAGGCAACTTTAGTCTTTATAGTCAGCTTCTCACTTTCGCAGACATTTTAAAAGGTTTTTGCATTAAGAATGTAATTTAAGAGCTTAAAATACAGAAGATCCATTTCAGAAAGGTATTTTAAATTAATCAGTAGTGATTTCATTTCATGTTGAAAAACGTAGATGAAAGGACATAGTATTTGTTAACTTACCTACTCCCAAAATTCTGCAGTTCACATTTACCGCCTCTGATGCAGCCTCTACACACATCTTTAGAATTAATTCTAGTCTGTCTTCGTAAGTTTTAGGGTTGAGTTGTGTATACTTCTTAACTATTTCACCCTAGAAATTAAAAACAACAAAACATGCCCCACAGAAATTTACTTCATGCTGAAATTTCTCTTCAATTTAACCTACAGGTCAACTTGGAAATGGAGAGTCATAACTTCTGTCTTTAAAACAAAACCAAGCAGATGCATGCCTTAGATCTTGGTCCTACAAGCTGTTCTGTGCAAGATTCCTGACAGCTCTGGGGGATGTTTTCAAGATGAGGCATTACATTCTGCTTCTGTGAATAACATCCCCTGTCCGAAATAAAAATACATATTTTAAGGAACACATGGATTGTGTAAGGAAATACCACAGGAGCTACTGGAACTGTTGTTAGGAGTAAATGGTGATACAGCAATGCACTAAAGCTCAATACTGATGTGTTTAAAAAAAGTAAGAGAGTAGCAATGGCTAAAGTGCTTTAAGAATAAAATGTTTCCAATTTGACTACATGAAAGTTTTGCCTGGTGTCACAGATGCTGCTGTTTTATCAGCAGGAGGAGAGTCAGCCAGAGAGAAATGCTAGAAATTTCAATGCAAAGTTTACTATCCTTTCAGAGATATTTTTCTTTCTGAGTAATTATACTTCTGAGTCACTTGAAATATTTCTGGAGTACAATCTACTGTGATATATGTTGTTCGGAGGAGGGAGAGTCCAGGAGGAAGGGATTATTTTCAACCCTAGCAGTCATGCAGTGGTAACGAAAGCATTCGTTTTGCACTCCTGGATCTGTGGGAACTAATCTTAATGTAATGTTAATATTGCAGGATTAGGCCAGGAAACTGCAGAAGGTATGCTGCTTAGCAATGTTATTCTCCTTATCATATCCCTTGTACTCTACAATATATCTCAGTGAACAGCATTGTATTAATAGAACTAAGCAAAAAGGAGTAACAGAGGCAGTCGACGTGCAACATGGCTGAGTCATTGTCACCACAGTAACTTAGGAAATTCCAAGAAGTCACTGGTTTGAGTATTGGATCCCACCATCTCAGCATCACATCAGCAATAGTTTGGGGATTTTTAGATTTAGTTTTCTCTTCGCTTTTGGTTTGGAGGTGGAGGGGAATTAGAGGAAGTTATTTTGGAAGACAAGGCTGCAGCAAACATTACCAGAAGACACAACTGCTTTTAAAAAGTCAGTTGTTTTCTTCATGAAGAGAAAACTACACCTTCAACTCTGCCATTTCCTGTTAAATGCTTACATCTGTTGTGTTAATTTTGTTATGAAAGTCTGATCCTTTTCACTGTGATTTGCTAACATTTCAACTTTCATAAATTCCACTTCAAGCTACACTCTGCAAAATGGACAGGAGTTTCTTTTAATTCATTTTTTGTCCAGGTTGTGTTGGCAGAAAATGTGGTGTGAATTTTGTTTCTAAAAAAAATTATACTTTTAAAAGTTGTCTTTAAGGCCTTAAAGATCTGACAGACATCTCCTTTTAAATGAATGCAACAATTCTGGACCACATCAGGTCAATTTACATAGCCCTTCATCTCTCTGCGGGCAACCTACTTTTCTTTCTGGGTAACTATGTCTGACTTAATCTAAGTTATCTGGAAGTATGCAGTCTAATGGTATGAATAATTGTCCAACACTGTTGAGGATAAAAGCCAAAGACTTCTCAACAGGCGATTTATTCACATCTCTAAAGTGCTGCAGAGTTCAAGATTTTTATGGGGGTGTGTGTGTGTGTCCCTCAAAAAACAGGAAGATGGGTATCTAAATGAGTTAAAATTCTTCAGTCCTAATTATCTTTTATCAACCTGCATAAGAATTATTTCAAATATTTTTACACCATCACCAAATAATTTTTATCCTCTAAGCTTGAAGCTCACAAGTTTAAATAGAAATTTTGAGGTTTTTTCATTGATCCAGATATCAGCTCATGATCATGGGTGTATTTACTTGTTTCACTGAAAGACAGTTTTGCAAGTGATCTGGCACCAGATTGATACTGATGTCATTTTGTTTGCCTTGCTGTTTTTTATGACTTCAGTTTTTGTTACGTTTGCCAAGCACGAACTTTCATCTTTCTAAGTAGGCTGTCAAACATTTGTAAAGTTGTCTATGATTGGCAGAGCTATGTAACCAATGCATACTTATTAGTGCTATGACACAGGCAAAGGAAAGCTTCCTACTGTGCCGCTACCAGAGAAATGGGTTGAGGAACTTCTAAGCAAGGAGACCATTAAATCACACAGTATCCCTAAACCTGAACATATCTCCATAGAGCCTTTACAAGGCTGTAAATTCCAGCCTGTTTCAAGTGGGTTACTTTTACAGGAAGAGAGGCACTTCAGACTCAAAATTCACTCAATCTTTAAAGTCTCTATGAATTCTAGTGTATTTATCAAATCCTGCTTATTCTGATGATGACATTAAACCATCAAGCACCTCTTTTCTTACAAAGGCACAGTCAACACAATAAAAAAACCAACCAAACAAAACCCCAAAAAACCCAACCAAAAAATGCTGATAGGAATTTTAGAAGATCATCGTACAACTCAAATCCACCACCCTTTTCCAATGCAAGATCAAGGAACTATAATGCAGCTGATTAAGAGACCTTTTTAAACCAATTCCTACTATTTCCGCAATGAAGACACCATATCCTTCCAGGCTATCTATTCCAGCCTTCTCTTGCATTGACAGCTAGCCTGAACAATTAAGAAAAATTTTAAAATAATTTTCCCTTCCACTGTTTTAATACTTTACTACTAGTTCATGCACAGGTGAATCTGATTTTTCTCTTCATGAAAGAGGCTTCTACATATCTGAAGGCTTTTTTTTTTTTCCCCTACTATCCAGTCAGTTTTCTCTTCTGTAGGCTAAAGAATTCGAGTTTCTTCAACTTTTCCCTGGTTTCCATGTCTGTAATAATTACTGTTTTTCCTTCTGATTCTCTCTCCAACTGGTCTACATCTCTGTGGTGTGATGCATTACAGTGAACACTGTTCCAGCTGAGGCTCAGAACTGTCTTACTGATTATGCTTCTATGCAGGAAGATACTAAGAATTTTTGATTACTGGCTGTGCTTCTCTTGGTAGAAGAAATGCAAAGTTCTGTATCCTGAACTCACCCACCATCAACCCACAACTCCCCCTTAGTAGATGGCTTTGCTAGATGCTAGTGGTTGGTCAAAATGGTTCTGTGTGCCTATTACATGGCTTTGTAAGGCAGCAGGGAAGTAAAAAGACTGCTTTTGAAGCCCTTCTCTTTTTTGCTTGACATATAAAAAGTTGCAAGGTGAACTGAGTCACCTTTTACAAGGAACCAGCACATCTGAAAGTTGTCCCATTCTTCGAGGTCTGTATGACTTCCCACAGAGAGGGAACAGCTAGGACCATGCACCAGCAAAGGGGCTTTGCTAGTTTAACAGCAATCTTCAAAGAGCAAACCCTCAGGCAAGTTCTATCAAGACTGTATGAGAGTTGCAACAAACGAGGGAAAATTTAATTTACCCCTCAACAGCAAAAGCTATTGGGACTGCTTTGTTTTGGAGCTATTCTGCATCATAAGCCCACTTCCCATTGTAGGAACAGAACCACAAAGCCCAATGGAGTTTGCAGAATATCTAAAAGTATAACAGAATATTTACCTTCATACTGACAATTGCTACTCGGAGATTTGTTCCGCCTAGATCCACAGCCAGAGCACTCTGTGTCTCTAGAATATGGTCAATATCTTGAGAGATATTATCTTTGACAGGAGGAAAACAGAATTTCTTTTGCAATGGCTCTTTGAGGTCGATAGATTTAAGGAACTTCAAAATCCTTGGAACAGCATTGCCATCTCCATATATTTTTGAGCTATAATATGAAAAAAAAAATCAATTTAATTGGAAATAACACTGCAATCTATGAGGTTCTTGATATGACAGAAAGCTGTAACACTGTGTCATTACAAAATTATGATATGACTACTATAACAATACTGCAGCTCACACTACTCGAGTCTGTCATGCGATATGGTAGATAGCGTTAGTAGTTTGAAGATCACACAACAGATTGCTCAAGTTTGGCATTAGCTCCATTTTGGAATACAAAACACGGAATGTAGAAAAGTGGAAAGCTAATGATGCCAAAAAAAAGAGAAGAGTTTAATGAAAGGAATCACATAATAAAGCTTTAAAATTATGGAAAGTTTATGTATGTGCTACAAGTCCAGACAAGATGTACTTATCACACAATGACAAATACATAATAATAAACTGTACATTCATGTCAGTTTTCAACATACAAATCTGGTTTTAAAACATCATCATACATGGTGTCAGACATTTGGTATTACAGAATGCAGTTTTATTACTCTGTTGAGATTCTTAAGAAATACACTTTTGATCCTCATCTGTAATTAGACAAATATTATCTCTTGAAGTTTATAAGAACTTATACATTGAAGAACTGAGGATCAGTACTGTATGACTGAAGAATAATAAAAAGAATCTTGCTATAATGCTGCAACTCCCCTGGAAGCTTGCACTCAGGACTGTCTACGTATCATGCCTGGGGTCAATCCAGCTACAAAGTAGTGTGTCCTTCAGGCACGAGTCAGAGGTAGGGAGGCAGAATGTTGTCCTCCATGCTGCTCCTATGGAACAAGCTTGCTCTCTTAATCATGCTAGTCTAAGCTAACATATGAATATTGTCCTCTTGATTTTCTGTTGGATGTTAAATTACTAGTAACATTTTGGTCTACAAGTACTAACCTGCATAATGGACACTGTACTATGATTCTGAATGAGGTATGTGAAATGAAAAATAATCTGTAACCTCAGATTAGTTCATTAAAAGCATTCCGATCAAATATGATGAACCATCTCAGGACTCAATGCCTTTTACTCTACTGCTTTAACATCCCCCCTCCAAGAAGCAAGATGAATGTACTTACCATGGATACTGTTTACCAAACTGTAGCTGTAGAGCATGCAGAATCTTATCCTGTGTATCAGCATCACGAACATGAAGAACATTTTCACCTAGATGACAAAAGTTAACATAATAGGACAGGTCAGCTCCTCAAATTATATTAAAGGGTAAGAAATGAAGAAATAATTATTTTGTTTCCTCTGAGCAAGAAAGACTCCAGCCAGATTGACATCACTCTTCATCAATTATGTGCCTCTGCTTGCTCCCAATAAAGCAATGGTGACTCCTATGATACACTGTCATGCATTACAAAACACTAAAAAGCAGAACATTAACCTTCAACAGAACTCTATTCTTAAATTAAAAATGCACGAATGAAAACAGGGGGTAAATGGCTATTTGTGTCATATCTACATATCTGTGAAAGACCACAATACAGGTACTTCCTGAAGTGGTGAAGAGTTCATATTTTTTTAAAGTGAAATTTTAATACATGTCCAACATCAAACTACCTAGAAAGGAAAACAATTACTTCCCTATTGTGCTAAATGGCATCCACTGCAAATGGAGATATATTTTAACTTGTCTATAGATAAAAGCCTCATTATCTTAGGTAAAACACACAATCAGGACTAACATGATACGGGAATAACCAGTGAAGCTTTAAAATGGGTCAAAAATTATGTTGCACTGATACTGCAAGATGGCATCTGTCAAGCATTCATTTGCCTTTATCCTGTGGAAGAAAAAAACCTCAGAACCACAAGGAAATTAAAGCAGTTAAGCAAACATGTACCTGTTTCTCTTCCTGTCTGACGTGTCCCCAAGTTGATAACAGGTGTACCAAATGCTCCCACCTCTCTGACACCACAACTACTATTACCAATCATACAACCAGCATGAGCAACTAGCTGAATGAACTGGTCAAATGGGACATGCTTTACTGCCCGAAAATTGGGATGATGTTCAATGCCCTTCTTCCTCATCACTCGAACCATCTCTTTGCTTCCTACAGAAAAACAAGAAGTAGAATAAATGGTTCTAGTTCTGCTGTTAAACTGAAAGTCCAAACATGCAAAGGAGCTAACAGCTGTTCATTGAGTTGCCAGCTCTGAGTTATTTGGGTTCTTTTTTTATCTTTACAGTGTAAGTTGCAGAGCTAGGCACATAAGCCCAAGTTTGACCTCAAATCCACTGCAAAAATATTTTGGAAGTTTTTAGTTAATTTAAGAGGCACTAATATCGCTTCTACATGTCACATGGTTTCCCTTCATCTTCCTCCCCACTTTGAAAAGCTGAAATGTGCTCCAGCAATGTGAACATGGAGCCGCAGTGGATGCACACGTGATGCTAAGACCATCCAGCTATTTCCATCTGGCTGAAGTTCTGGGATAAAAGCACTCCATAAGAACCTATGTACGCTTTCAAGACAATCTGTTATGTGTCCCTCTGTCATGACGGTATTTTACTCACCCGCATCCACGTTAGGGAATAGGACAAGTGTTCTCTTGTTGAAGGAGATGAGTGCATCTAGTGTCAGCTCAAACATCTTTATAGAATGTTTAATATCTGTGGTTACAGGATGTTGCAAGGCAACTATATAATCTCTGGTTTTGACATCTTCACCTGTCCAAATGGAGCCCAAGAGAAGTTTTTTTTATTGGCATAGAATAGTGAGAGGAAAGGAGGACATACTTTTGAAACTAATCATGTGAAAGCCTGAACAGTCAAGGCACTGAATGGTATATCTAACACATAAATTTCAATGCTACAATAAAACTCAAGGGAGTAACAAGACGGTCTAACTTGTTATTTGCCTCTCTAAGCAAGTCTCATAACTTTACAGACCACTACCTAAACCCCAACAAATTGTTAACTTGCAGGCCTACATCTAAAGCTTTGCAAGACTATACCAGGGTCAAGAGCCTGTTCTCACACCAGTGTAAATCTGGAATAACATGAAACCCCTGAAACTGCCCAGGTCTTCTTGTCAGTTGTCCATCTTCAAGCAAAAATTTCATTCCCATTGCTTTAAAAAAATCAGTGATACTTGTTTTAGTACATTTGATAAAAAAATTTATCTCCAAAATATTCACCTGCTGATCTAAGAAGATTCCAGCTTCCAACTACACAGATTTATGTGCCATAGAGGAGATTGCTTTGTCAAAGATGAAAAGCAAACACAAAACCCCATTGTTTACAGGAATTATCTGTAAATCAATGAATATGAAGCACCAAAAGCCTTTGGTGCATGTTGCCCTGTTGTAGTGCATTCCTCAAAAGAAAGTTTGTAATATAAATTCCCTTTGATTTTTTTTAGATTAGCCCTGAAGAGCTTTGATTCTATTTAAATATATCCTTTACACTAAAATAACTGTTCATATAAGACTGTTCTGCTTTTAAATTGTTCAGGTCAGAGACATTACCCATTTAAGGAGGTTTGGTTTTTTTTTCTGATTTGGCAAAAGGACCAGGTGTGTTTACTGGGACAGAATTGTAGCTTTCCAGGTATACATGGTAGAACACAGAACAAAATGTAGAAAGAAATAAATACTGGATAGTATTACCAAATGTACTAGTTTTTTGAAAAGACACTGGTTGATGCTTGATAATCATCTCCAATTAAGCAAACTTAAACTTATTAGCAAGCAGTCTGTCTCTCTTTTTCCTGTACTTTTCTCAGAGCCACTAGTCAACAGATCCCACAGACTGATAACCTAGTTACTGAGTTTGTCTAGTGTTGAAAGTCATATGAAAAACATAAAAAGTGGACTGCTCACCTAGCCACATGCGTATAATACTCATGTAGTCCTTATTTTTGGCAGAGAGAAGCTTGTCGTATGAGGGACAGCCTGCTAAAAGGATGCGGTCATGGTCTTCGCACATGGCTATCAAATGCTGCTCTGCACTCCTTGTGCAGCACACGTGGTAATGGGCCAGTTTGGTTATAGCATGCCTGATAGAGTCATCGATGGTCCCACTGACTTCCCCACCTTCAATGTGAAGAATGCGAATATTCATCAGGGCTGCAGATGTGGCCAGGGCCAAAGCATCAAATCTGTCCCCATGAACTATCATTATGTCAGGTTTCAGGCGGTTCAGGACATCCGGTAACTTGACTAACGCAAGGCCCACTGACTCCACCATAGCTGCTTCATCCTCCCCTCTCACAATGGTGTGCAATCTTGTATGAATATCGAAGTCATCTTGTTCAATCATACGATAGGTATTACTGAAAGTAAGAGGAAAAGGGTTACAGTAAATACAACTTCGTTTTACAGCAACATAGCTTGACAAAATAACTGCATACTAGAATAGCTGTAATGGGATTGAACAAAGGCCTGTTTATCATATCTCCTTCATTGAGAAAACTAGTTTTTAAGATTTCAACAGAATATTCTCATCCATATGAAGATCTTCCCTCATATTTCAAGCATCAAGTTTTTCCAGACAGATTTAATGAGGAGCTTTACTGAATGCGTTCTGGAAATCCTCAGAAATGGAACTCTTTGTTCATGTGTTTGCAGAGCCTTTCGGAGAATAGGTATGGCATGATTTGCTTTCACAAAAGGTACGTTAACTCCTCACCAATGTATTGACTTTGTTGGACAAATGTATAAATATAACAGATACGATGCAAAGCTGAGGCCTATATGTTCAAAGAAAACATCCTGCAGCTAGCATCCATTTTTCAGATTCTGTATTTGAGCTGTATCAAGACTTAAGAAATCACCACACAAAGAGGCCTTAAGTTCAAAGGAAAGAGGCTTTCACACTAAAGAAAAAAGGTCTTCCACGCAGCTTCATTCCATAATGAGGAAGTTAAAACATTCCTTGAACACTGAGAATTTTTATTGTTTACAATTATGTATTTGAAATATGAAAAATCATACATCTGTATAAGATTACCTGTCTTCCACATTCACTAAACCTGACCTAAGTAGTCTGCACACTCTGACTGGAATGAGAGAGAAAAAACCCAGTTTTCCAATGTTGTCTTCAACCCATCTGACATATTCACTGTCTTATTAAAAGGATTACACTCTTAAACTGATTTAAATCAGACTTAATTTTCACTAAATCCACTCTGCTACTCATAGGCTGCAAATGAAAATCTCACAATCTGCAAGCTGAGCAAAGATAGCAAAGACTATAAAGTGCTCCAGCTCAAGTAAAGAAGCAATCTCCATTCTGCGAAACTAAAGAAAACCCTGTCTGTCTACTCAATTCTGCTCACTGCTGTAACACACAGGATATATTCCTACAAGTAATTTGTCAAGCGATTGTTTTTAAAAGGCAAATCCTTTTTATGTAACTGAGTGAAACAGCTCAGATTTTTACAGCATAAACTGCATTACATTTCCAACACCATTTACAATTACCCTTCATAGACCTGCCTTTTTCCCTACTATATGCATTTATCTCAAAAAACATTCTTCTCTTTTCTTCTATACTCTTTCTGAAAGATGAAAATCTAGGGAACAAACAAGACTGTGCATTTTTGGTGTTTTTTGTTACTATCCTCCAAACATTTCAGTAAGAAACATTTCACAGGATCACTATCATTTGAATTCTCCTACTGTTGGTTACCCTACTCAAATCACAAGAACACATACGCTTTGACAACCCACTAATTCTCTAGGATCCTCCAGATTAAGGAGTGCAGGTCTGGGTCCTGAAAAAAACCCCAAGCAGTATCACAGTTTAAGAATACTTACCACAAAGCAACTAACAGCACCAATATTTGTTAGATCAAAATCTCTATTGCTTTGTGCATTACAAATCTTTTACATCAGAGGGACAGGTGTTAAACACCTTGGAATTGGAAAAGTAGTATTTCATATTACTCTGCACAAGTCTTGCAGACAGCAAAGGGTTCAGGACTATAGAAAAATCAGGGCCATGTTTCTCCTCTTCAGCAAGTGAAATGAGATTACCTTATTTCTCCAGTCAGACAGGATGTAATTCACTATGCTAACCTGGCATGGAGTTTGATTGTGGGTTTTTTGTGTGTGGGTATTTTTATTTTTTTTTTAAATCAGGTTAGTTTTGTGGTGTTGAATTCACCTTGCCACGTTATTAGAAGGAAACAACGTCCAGTACAAAGCAAGGAGCAGAGAACTATACTAAGAATGGGCAGCAGCGGAATTTCCTGTGTTAGTAGTTTGAGGTCATATAACTTCCTAACACCCTAACTTAGAAAGTGCCAAAATTTCTCATTGGAATATCCCAAAAGTATCTTTACTTGAAGATAGGCATAACGTTTCTAAAGGTTCAATAATGCTGATATGCAGCAAGCTTATGCTGAAGTCTGATTTTGACTTGCAAAGTAAGCATTTTCCTACCTATTTCGCTTACTGGGCCCAGTCTGGCAAATGTAGCCTGAGCAAAACCAACCAACCAACAACCACAACCCCAGCAAAAATATGCATGCTGTTCCTTCCGCCTTTTCCCCAGCAAATAGGAGAACATGTGGGAAGTCTTTCCAGAGGAAGGGATTCGGACCAAGACATTCCATCCTCCCAGCCAGATGATCTGACTGCTTACTTATAGGGTGTTATGGAGGGGAGCCTAATCTCTCCTGACAAACCATACCTAATAGATCTATCAGTTATTCATTTTGTCAGAAAGAGACAACCACCTTTTCCTTCCTCCAAAATCCTGGAGATAAGAACTAACTGTATTCCCCTGAGATACTAAGTACTTTCTCCAATAACTATGCAAAGTGGAAGAGTTGCAAATTAAAATGGCTGAAGATTATCTTTTCTCCCTGAAAATTAAAAACTGTAGCACATTTTCATTTGATAATCACCAGATTCTTAGGGAAATCTGAATGAATTGAGTTTCTCACTTCATATAGTCTGTGATCCTG
>NW_009605530.1:0-4944 GCF_000690535.1 Cariama cristata | reverse complement strand
AAGATCTCAATTACCGCATTTACACAAAACTTTCTAAAATTCCAAGATTGCCTATTTCTGTTTTTTTTTTTTAACCAATCTCAGAAGCAGCTGCAAAATGAAATATAATCAGAAAAAATACATTTAAAATTTTGTTATGTATGTTCACGATGACAAGGATTTTGTTACCTAACATTCGTGATGCTATTACTAACACCCCAGACACAGATTGGCAGAGATACAAAAATTCACCTTACCCATAATCATCAATCAGGTGGGAACCAAGTACTACGACATCAAGCTCAAAGAACTGTGGTTCTGCCTTAATACCAAACATAATGGGAGCTAATTTTGAATAATCAGCACGGTTGCAAGTAGCAACACAAACACGAAGTTTGTGGTTGTTTCCATTCTTCTCCATGACTTCCTTTTGTTTCTGTTTTGAAAGATTCTTGAAATACACTTCCTGAAATAATAGAGGAGAGGAAAAAAAAGCAGCATTAATAATGATCTTTATGGCAAGTAAATGATACACTTCATGAACAGCATAGTGCAGCCTAGAATTGTGGACACATACTAACTCCTCCATTGATAACAGACAACTGATACCTTACAGTACCTATCATTAGAAGATTTTAGAAAAGGTCAGATTTATTACATTTTTTTAGTTAAAACTCACTTAAATACCTCTATTTCTATAAATAATATATAAACATTCTATATAAGCAGTATTTGAATACTATGAAGTTCAACTGCAATTAAACAGTAAAACGACTTTTTCCTGTTCAGATGGAAACTTCTGTATAAATGGAAAAATTATTGATGCCTTAGTAAATGAAAGAAAAAAATCCCATATTCCAAAACCACAGAATGGAACAAACTGCTAAAAGATACATCCACTGACAGATTCTGTGAACAAAAAGAGAAAGTTTTTGCCTGAGTCAGTTTACATATCTGTTAAACACATTTTGGTGAGATAAAGTGAGTTAAACATTGACTTCTAAACTCTTCCATAGTATTTTGCAGGCCAAAGTACATCAAGATATTCAATATTACAATATTAGATTACAATAAGACAGCAACTTTTGGAGACAAGTAGACAAATAAGGATGATGATTATCATCAGGCAATTTGGAGGCTATTGAAAAAAAACATGGTTTCTGACAATTTAAATGCCACAGAAACTCAGTATTTTTTACAAGCAACATCAACAGTTACTGTAGCAAGACATTTTCTCTAATCCAATTTTACAGCTTGTTTAGTAGCCGATTAAACTATGTAATCATTTTTAATGTTTACCTGTCCTCTGTTTACCATTTTGCCTTGCTGTTTTTATTGTAGTTTTTTATTTTTCATTTAGCAATTGGAAAAAACATTTTAGAGAAAAAGAAAAGCCTGTTAAAAAAAGGATACAGCAATAAGTCCCCCCAAATAATCCAGATTTCCTCTCCCCCCAAAAAGAAACTACTAAGTTGGTAGCAGATGTTATCAGACCAGCTATTTATAAGTTTTCTGTTGTTCTCCTTCCAAAAACAACTGCATTTTAAGTAAGTACCATCCTTTTGGTATGTAATCTAACGTTATGTCAGAGTTTTACTCCAGTTTAATGGCAAGTAAACTTTTTTCCAGATTAATGCACAAGGATTACACATCTCTATCAGTATCAATCTCTCTACTGGTTTTGACAGCCAGGGAGGCTCTTTCTGAGCAGCTGCTATGTAAGATGACAAATACTGACATCCAATTTCATGCTCCTTTTATATTACAGTTAGTATTTTCAGTAAATTTTTGAAAGGCTATGGTGACATCCCACTCTCATGAAACTTAGAAAATTCAGCAACTTTTCAAAGATGTTCCTATTTTCAACACAGATTAGTTGAGGTTTTATCACACATAATAAAACAATGTTTTGGTATAATAGTAACGTTAGGGTGATCAGGAATCTAACTCAAGTTGTCAAAGGTAAGAGACATTTCTAATCTCCACTTGCAATTCGTTATAGCTCTGCAAAACTATGACTGGCAGCGATGTTTCTTCTATTTGAACTCCAACAACCATGATTCCTGAGAGAGTAGTTTACACTACCTTTCAGAATAAAACTGACGTGGCAAAAAGCAAAGACAGCTGCCATGACTAAGCTCATAGGAAATGGTATGTCTCATTTACTCAAGCAAAGCAGCTATGGCTATGCCAACCAACTTCAGTAGAATAGATGCAGCCTGGAATTCCAGCATTTGATTCCTAGACATAAAGTAATAGATATTATTTGGTTTACATTCATTTGAGTTTACATTTGAACCTTACTTCAAAAATACTAGGTTAATTAATTACTGTTTTACACTTTCAAAGGGTCAGATGATCATCATTCAGGCAAATTAACTATTTTCTCATGCTGCAAACATCTGCAGTTATGTGCGTATATGATGGTTGTTTTAATTTAATCTTGTCTTTTTGTCCAACAGGCTTGAAACATTTTAAATGATGTAAGAAATTCAGCATCTCATGTTGACAGTGTAGAGAGAGTACTTTGCAGGATTTTAGGTGCTGTATAAAGGTACGTCAGAGAGCACGTTATCTCAGTTATCACTGAGCGAAACCTGAAACCACATTAGCTAGACTCAGATCTAACAGAACTACTGCTTTCTCATTTCTGAAACAACCTCTTTTTGGAGATGGTAATAAGCAGGACATCCTGTCATTGCATATGTAAAAACAGCTACTAATTCAAATAAAATCACATTCAAGATGTGAAGGCCACTTCTGACATCCCTATAAGCTTGTCATTGAAACTGCACGAATAACGTTAGTACAATTAGAAGCAAACCTCTCACAAGACTCTTCAAGTCAGCCACTGCTGCATACATATTCTATACTATATACACTGAGAAGCCAAAGTAAAAGGGCACAGAATAAGGAAGTGACAAACTGAGCTTACCCAAAGTCTGCTTACTCCAAGTTACCTGCCTCAGCTAGAACCATCACTTCCCCTCTGACAAAGCTTTTCATTTATGCAAAGCAGGATTTTAAGAAGCAGAATAGTTTTCTGCCCTCCTTGATCGTCAAGCAGTGTCTAGCATTCTAGAACCCTTCAATCTAAATCCAGAAAATACTATCTCCTAAAATAGTAAGTCTGTAAGTTGTAAGAAAAATAAAATCTTATGGTTCACCATAACTACAGATCTACCGGAATTGAATCACTAGCTCACACATCTTTCTGGCCACACAGATCACATTTAATTGCAGTTGCTATTGGATGCAATAATGGTCACTTGAAATAATTTTGGACGTAGACGTGGAGATACTTCAAACGCATATGAACTGACCAGAATCAAAAGTAATTCATGCTATTTGTGCATTTCAACTTCTGTTAACATTAAGTTTTGTAAGCCCCAAAGCAGAATTACTTCCAGTACTGCCTTAAACCTCTGTTAACACAATAGTTTCAAAAAGTTGCAAGTAAGCCACACACAGGCCCTGCTGCAGGCAGTTTTTCTATTGCTGTCAGTTTTAACGCGTTTTTGTCAAGAAACAAAGTATCTACCCTAGCAAAAGGGCTGATAACAATCCTATATAAGTGTTAACTAGATGGCAAAATTTACCACTAATTAAACCAGTTTCCTGTTTTTCAGGTTAAGTTGGATGATGATATGTGAGATATTGCTACATCACAGTTCAAAACCAGAGAGCATTCTGTCTTGAGTGCAACCTATTCTGAGCCTGCAAATGCAAAAATAATTCTGTATTTTCAGACAGCATTGACTGTCAACAAGTAATGGCAAAGTGCCTTCAACCATTAACAGTATATTCCTTCAAGCAGAGCTGTAATGTCCTAGCAACATAATTTTGAGTTTGTTACCACTATGATTTTAGAACTTATTAACAGGTTTTGTAGGCCACTCATCTCTTTCCAGAACTGTTCACTGCAATTCTTTTAAATAATAAATCACTAAGAGTTGCCTCAGTTTCTAGGTGTTTGATGATATACTGAGTTTGATCTACCTCTTCCACCTCACTGGGACTAGTAATCTTCAGCAGAAAGGAGACGAAATAAAACACTGCTCCACAAAGGACTACTTGAAATAATTACTCTCTACTTGTGTTACAGAATAAGTTAAATCAACCTAACCTTTAAATTCTACTCTATTCTTTTAAATGTATTCTTTTGTCTGAATAACTTCAGTTAGCATTAGTTAGCAGGAGAAGGAATTCCAGGTCACATATCATAAACTCATCCTGACCTGGTTGTTTGGCTAGGGGCGGGTCTGGGAGAAGATAAGGAGGAAACTGTCAGCAGAAACCGCAAACCACCGAGATAAGGACCCATCCCACAGGGAAGTCTGCTGCCTCCCTGGGGCCCGGGTAAGAGATGTCACCAGGAAACTCCCCGGTCTGGTCCAGCCCTCTGACTATTACCCACTGCTAGTCTTTCAGGTTGGCAGCGATGAGGTTGAGGAGAACAGTCTAAGGGCGATCAAAAGGGACTTCAGGGCACCGGGAAGATTGGTTGAAGGATCGGGAGTGCAGGTAGTGTTTTCCTCTATCCCCTCAGTAGCGGGGAAGAATACTAGAAGGGACAGGAAAACCCATCTGATTAACACCTGGCTCAGAGGCTGGTGCCATCAGTGGAATTTTGGCTTCTTTGATCATGGGGCGGTTTACACAGCACCAGGCCTGCTGATGACAGATGGAGTTCACCTGTCCCAAAGAGGGAAAAGGATTCTAGCCCATGCGTTAGTTAGTGGGGCTGACTGAGAGGCTTTAAACTAGATCTGAAGAGGGATGGGGATAAAACCCTGAACACTGGAGATTAGCCTATGGGCAGCAGGCCAGTCTCAGAGGGGAGATCGGTAGCCCAGCTGAAGTACTTCTACACCAATACACGCAGCATGGTCAACAAACAGGAAGAGCTGGAAGCCGTGGAGCAGCAGGAAAGCTATGACATAGCCGCCATCACGGAAACATGGT
>NW_009605529.1:15867-18961 GCF_000690535.1 Cariama cristata | reverse complement strand
GGGCAGCGGTCGCGTAGGGCTCAACTAAAGGCACCCCCCAGGACGCAGGGCAGGCGGTTATCCATATGGGACCTCGTATGGCAACTTGAATCTGTGTTTTGGTAATGGCTTCCACAAAACCAAGACCTGTCCTGTGTCACTACAGCTTTGAGCAAGTGGGAAGAGAAACCAGGTCTTAATGGGCAGTCAGAAGCCTCTTTCACCAAGTGAACAACAGCGTAATCACAGAATGACAGTGGTGGAGTTGGAAGGGACCTCTGGAGATCACCTAGTCCAACCCCCCTGTCAGAGCAGGTTCACCTAGAGCAGTAACTCACACTGATTCACTGAGGACTGATAAGCTGTTAATAACGCTCACTGGAGGAGACTAATCACATTGCATACCTGGCAGCCTCAGTCTTTCATGAATTTCAGGCCTTCAAGAGTCCTGTAAGTAAATAGAAGAACTGAAGGATTTATCTGACCCATATATTTCACAGAGTTTCACTGAAGCACTGGGACATCTTCAGCACATTTCAAAGCCTTTAGTACTTTCCTAACACCCTAGCGAGGAAGTGCAGCTCTGCTGCAAGTGGAAAAGAGCCACTCAGAGATCAGGTGCCTCAGTTAAAGGCAACAAAACTGTTCCATGGTGGAGTTTAGGATGAACTCTGATCTGCCAGCCCCAGTCTGCCATGTCAACTTTACCAAGCCACACAGGGCTGTTTTTTTAAAAACTCATTCCAGTAATCACAATTTTTTCTGGACGCTAAAATACGTAGTTATGCCCTTCACCAAGACCCACCAAAAGATATACTTGTTCTGGAAAGTAATTGTTCATCTCAGGGCACATTCATTTTCTTTTTAAAAACGTATGTTAGTACAGTTTTGATATTTTTTTCTCCAAAGCAAAACTGGGTTTGTTTAGTTTTATAGCAGAGAGCATTTAGAAAAGCAGTGAATAGATACACACCTGTCATCTCTTCAGAAATAAAATGAGACTGAGGTTCCACAGCATGCAGGGATGGAGTTTGTTTACTCTTTTCATCTGTTGTCACCTTCTCTTTTGCAAATCATTTTAAATGAGGAGGAAGTGAACTGACAAATATGTGCAGTCTCATTACAGTGTCTCATCTTTCCTGATAACAGCGCTAGTAGGTTGTGGATGAAGTCAGTAAAAGCAGGCACATTGATTAGAAAGTCAGAAGACCTCTCACATACATTTGCAACAAACTCTGCATCGAGGACTAAAACCAGAGTGGTTTACACTGCTATTTTCTCAGGTATGTTCTGTATTGCACCCTTCATCAGTGACTTTCCTGTTCGTTTGGGTTCCTATTCCAGAATGCAAGTGCAAAAGCAGGAATCAGAGTATATTTAAAAAGTAAAAACGAACCCAAACCAAAAAAAGCTATAGAGAGATAGGAGGAGAGATTTGGGCAGAGCTTGGACACAGCACAATAAATGTGAATCATTAACAGGCAAAGAAAGGAGGAAGGGTTAGGTGGGAGGACAAAGGTTATAGTGATATACACAGAGGAGCAAGGCAGAAAGCTGTATTCTTTGGGAAGGTAGACTTTTTTAAAACACATTTTTGGAAGGGATTTAAACTAGGAAAAGGACTTGACTAGTTTGGAGGCATTCAGGTGCACCCAAAAAGTGACCCAGCAAGGAAAAGGCAAATAATAAGTCAATACTATTTCTATGTAGAACTATGTATTTTATCTATGTTCTTAGATGTCTTTTGATGGTAATATCTGAAGATATACCAGTGATATATGAGTGATGTAACTGGCATATCAGTTACTGCCAGCTCATCTACATTCATCTTCCCAGAAGAGTTTTTGTTTTGGTAGGTAGGGGATGTTTTTAATGTTCTTACCGGGAGTAAGAAAACAGATGTACTCTTTAAGAGGGGAGGACAGTCATGTAGAACAGGAAAAAGAACTTCAGTTTGATATGCAATTAATTGGGGGCACTGTCAGATATTTTAAAAACGTATGGAGAGAGGGAGGATTTCCTGCTCATATGGAGGAAGCAACACTTGAAGAAAACAGAAACATAAACTTCATCCTCTCAAATCTACTGGAAAAAAAGAAGTGGCACACAGTTGGGAGAGCACAAGTCTGAACTATGTAGTCGCTGTATACAAAATGAGAAAAAATTGATGGGTGAATGCTTTATGCAGTGTTTCTACCACCACTGGTGATATTAATGCAGAACTGATGCCACAGCTCAATGTGTATATATTTTTAGTACAGTGCTACACAAAACAGCAGTCTTGTTTTGTCTAGAGAGGCAAAATGTAAAAAATGAACACAAAATTTCCTTCTGCCTCATTAACATTTCTCTACATTCAGTTTTAATACTTGGATTCCTAACCTTGTATGGCTCCATACGCACATCTCATAGATTACTAGAGTAACAATTCACATTTTGTTCCCCAAAGATAAAAAGGCAGCAGAGCACAAAATACATGTCCAGCCCTGAGTTCCCTTTACTTCCAACTGTGAGGCACTTCTATCACATTTCCCTTTTTTTGCCTCCACGCTTTCTTTTCAGTACAGTTCACAGTTGGATGTAGACAAAATCAGGTGTTATCCCTATGACGCAGATAAACCGGAGCAGGAAAGACACCCTTCCCCACCATGTATTTTGGAGCGCAAAAAATACTCACTGGTGAGGCAACCCAGCAGCCAGAAGCTTCAAATTGGGTTTGGACAGATGTCTGAAGGCTGCACAGCCTGATGACCTTCCCTGCTAATCACAAGTATTTCCTTCTCTTTATGTCTTCCTACGGGCTACCTCTTCTCTCCTCTGGTTCTCCCATTTCCTTTCTGATGCACCCTCTATCACCAGGCATCAGCAGCAGGGTCAGATTCTGCTCCTGCAGTGAGAGAATGAGATTATTTCCTTCTCCATCTCCTCTTCCTCTTCCTCTTCCCCTACTGCTGCCAACTCCTGCAGCAGTGTTTTTTCTTAAAGCCTCAGGTGCAGGAATTATATGATTACACAGGAATTCCATCTTCCATTCAGAATAAAATGTCCCTAGCTACTGAAAACTCGGCACAACAGAAGACAAATACAAATAACAATCCCCCTTTCAATGTAGGGA
>NW_009605529.1:0-15651 GCF_000690535.1 Cariama cristata | reverse complement strand
CCCGTGCACAGGGCAGAGGCATGAGAAAAGGAAAACAAAGGCTGTGACAGCTCTGGATCACTCATGCCCACAATGCTATAGAAATACTAGAGCTCCAGTAGTCCCTCTTTTTAGTAAGATGACCTGTACAAACAGGACCTTGTGGAAGTGATACCAATTGATACTCTGATCTTCAGACCTCTTTCATTGCTGCATACTTTGGAGCTGTCACTGTTCCTGTCCAGTTGACAGAAATACTGATAACCAGTTGCAGGAATGATTCATAATTATTAAAAGCCCAGAGGTGGTGGGAGGAAAGACATCTCTGCCTTAACTCACACGGAGCAGTCGCCTCTTACCTATATTTCCTGAATGGTTTGCTGGATCAAAACAACTGGGGCAGAAATAAGATCCCAACTCTTTAGTATGGATTAGTCTGGTTTCAGAAGAAGAGTGAGTTTAAGTGTAATTTCTATGGAGAATTGTTACAGAATAGATCTCGTACTTGTGCTAAGTTGTTTACACAACATTAATGGAAACAGCAGCTCAAAGCACTATATAAAGATATCACAAGGAAGTAAAATTGAATAATTTTTTTTTTTACAAAATCAAAGATAGAAGTAAAGAGAAAGAGAAAGAGAAAATTCAGTCTTGGTTTAGGAGTATCCGACAATACAACATAAGCTCTGTTCAGTTCAATGCTAGAATGTTTTCACCTCCAAAAAATCTAGACTGGATGGGCAGAGACTAAAAGAAGATGATTGTGAACTAAATATCTGAGCTACTAAATAAAGACTATTGAAGAGAATGTTAAAATATGAGCATTACTTGAGAGCCTAGCCACCTGCATGCCTACCCCACATTAACTGGTAAAGAAAACTCAAAAGTTTTAAGTATCTGCAACAGAATATGGACTCTTTAGTATTAGGAAATGCGCCCAAGTCCAGCCTAGGTTAAAAATTACTTGGGGTCATTACTTGAAAGATATCGAGTCATATATTAATCACACCCATTCTAGTTCCTGCGATCCATGCGTCATGGATCATCGCTAAAACATGAAGAATCAGCTGGAGGCCAAGGGTTAGGCCTCTGTGGAATTTATATTTTCTCATTACAAATATTTCTGTATCAGAGAAGAGGCATGGGGTTTACCTCTGCGGATAAACAGGAGGCGGTGGTTCCTAGAGGAGTGAACTAGTCAGCAGCGATAAGACTATATCAACTTTAAAAAGCAACACTAAGTCCAAACACTAAATTGGGATAAAGTGGTCTGTGTAACATGCAAGGAGGTTAAAAATATGCATATCATGTGCTGTTACTGGTGGTTACTGAACAGGGAGATTCTTTTTTATTAACTCTTTCAGAATGAATACTCTCTTTGTTGTTCTTTGTTGCATTTGCAAGGAGTTTTTGTTCCCAGATGTTTATTCTCAGCCCTGTAGTTCTTGTGTAAGTAGTCCTCCCCAAATGAGGCTCTAGCTCTATGCGATGATTAAGAGTGTTTTCAGACTGCTTGGCTTGGTAGTTGTTCCTGTCAGTCACCTTCCAGCTTTCTGAACACACACATGTTCTTCTTGTGATTTCTAGACACAGTGTCCCCTAACAGCAACCCCTAGTTTTACTGAGCTTCCCCTGGCTGGTAGGGCATTTTGTCAAGAGTGAAGAGTCACAGTCTTCAAGAGGAAGATTTCCAACTAACCCTGGAGAAGCACATGCCACTTGTCAATGTCTTTCATCATGCTCCCAGCTCAGCGAGGTGGCAGTGATCTCCCCGTTGTCATCCAAGAGCAGCAAGAAGGAAAGTGGTCTCTAGAGATTGCACTCCAGTGCCATTTGAGATGCCTCCAAATGTGCACCTGCATCTTCTGGTTCATTGACAGTGTTGTCTCACACATTTTGGGGATGAGAGAACCACAAGTCAAGGCAGAGGCCTTTCCCACCAGGGCGAAAAGGGCAGGACTCTTAGACAAAACCCTAGCAAACTCTTTCACTGCTTTCATGAGATGCCTCCAAATGTGCACCTGCATCTTCTGGTTCATTGACAGTGTTGTCTCACACATTTTGGGGATGAGAGAACCACAAGTCAAGGCAGAGGCCTTTCCCACCAGGGCGAAAAGGGCAGGACTCTTAGACAGACAAAACCCTAGCAAACTCTTTCGCTGCTTTCAAAGCAAGTGACAACACATTTGAAAAAAAATATTTGACCCATTTAAGATAAAACCTGTTTTCTTTGCTTGCATTAATAGAGTAGCTAATGTTAGCAGGAGGAAGATGAGCAGAATGTGGCACTACTTGCTTCCCTCTGCATTTGAATTTTCTGTAACACATGCATTTTTCACTTAGAAGTTGACAGACTTTTTCAAAAAGAACTTCTTTTTTTCCCCATAAAAAACCAGAAAACCCATAGATGATAGGCTGGCAGTAGTGACCCACATGGAATGATTACCCCTATAACACAGTTAAGAGCATACAGAAGGATCTGCAGGATCCATGTCACGTACACACAGGAATGAACTGGTTCTGGACCTCTGCATTTGGTTGTCAGACCACGGCAGTAGTGGTGCTGTTGGTACTTGGGCCCTTCAAACAGGTCATCTGTCAACATGCTTTTGAGTCCTTAATTGTATGCAACCAAGTTTGATCTTCACCTCTAGGAAACTGTGTTCATGTACCTGCCGCTTTTTCTCTCTTGGGGCTGGTGCTTAACTCTAAGATTTGTAGCTTGCAGTTTCTTATTCCAGGCTCAGCCTTTCCATGGTCCTCAAAAACAGGGAAGGAAATGCCTTTTTAATTTTGTTACCATTAAGATTCCTGATCTTGTTTAGGATTTTAGCCACTTTTGGCTCAAGAATGTGAGGATATGTCCTGGACCAGACGTAACATTGTTGGAAATGAAACAGTAGGTATGGATATCATCTGCTCAGGATACTCTGTCAGTGCTGTCCCCTGGCTTTGCTATTGCCAGCCAGATTTGCAGAAGCAATAAGAAAGTTAGCAAAGCAAAGCAAAGCAACCAGGGCTGGGTTATTTTTATTTCACTCTGTTACCTCACAGCTGGTCAAAATAGTCAGTACTTTCCAAATCTGACCAGCTTGAAATGCAAGTGAAAGCTGAACACGAAGTGAGCATCAGGTAAGGCTGGGGCAGTGTCTCCTGGTTAGTACCTGATCCTCTTTGTCATGACCCATTTCAGCAGCAAGAATGTATGGCCTATTGTGCACACTCAATCCAGAAGACACAAGTGCTAAGCCAGAAGATCTCAACTAGCTTTAACATCTCCAAAACCCCAAGGAAGACATTGTGTGGGGCAGTGGGGTCACACACAGCCGGGAAGCCCCCGGGACAGCGGGGGCTGCAGCCGGGGCCAACCACCGGGTTGCTGCGGAGCAGCAGGACTGAGCTGCTGAGACCTGCTGAGCTGAGCTCAGCCTTCAGCCCCAGCCAGCCCTCGGGGGTCCCGGCCCTCTCCCAGCCACGGTGCCCTGCCAGGGCCATGCCTCTGCTTCTGACCTTCCTGCAGAGAGCTCCCAGGCCAGGAGACAGCAAACCGCGCAGCCCCTGCAAGCTCAACCATTGCAAGGAGGAGAGAGATGGTCTTATTCAAGGAGCTATTACTGGTACCAGTAAGCATACTGTGGTGGCTGCTCCCTGCCTACTTACTCTACATCTGCTCATGATAAACACCACTGAAACTAGTCTTGGGCCATTAACTTTGCCTGGCACTCCAAGACTGGGATTTGAGTTTTTTTGTTAAAGACAATTTTCCAAAGGGGCAGATAATTGTTGTTCATTCTTGGAATTTTTAAAAACAAAAACTTTCTTGTTATATAATTTTCTTGCATAATTTATAATTTGTTTCCCCTCTTCTCCACTGCCTGGAAGTGTGGGGCAGGGACCCAGCACTGCATCTGGGAAGCTGCTGCAGTCCCACGGCTGAGCTGGGTGTCCACATCAGCTCAGCTGCTGCTGGAGCTGGAGGGAGAGATGGCTGTCCAAGTGTCATCCATCATGGGAAAGAAATGCATAAAGCAGCATGTACGTAAGGTTAGCACCTCCTAGGAGGTCCTTTACTCAGGACATCCCAATATTTGTCTAGTTATGGAGCAGGGCTTTGGGCTTAGGTTTACTCGGAGAAGCCAAAGAAATGTTTACCATTTTCTGTAACAGAAGCACAGTTTAAATGAATGATTATAATAATATCTAAGAACTGTGTTTCTGAGATTTTAGCACATGTAAACACAGTCATAAGCATAATGAATGTCAATGACTTCCATTTAATTCTCAGACAAAGTTTGCTTTCAAATACCACACCAAATTTGACACGGCCAATGATAAATGGAATGCAATTAGTTCTACTATTTGCTTTGATGATATGCTAAATTATTTCTTACAACAGACCATTTATTATCCAAAGTTAATGGTTATACTCTTGCATTTAACAAGTCTAATATATCTTAAACCGTGGCAAACTGATAAGTTTCAAATTGAGATATTAGAATCTAGAAAAAAAGTCATTCCATGAATGAGTTTTCATCTAATAAATCCTTGTCAATGCCCAAGTCATCATTTTCACAAAGAAATCTTAAACTGTAAGAATTTTGTATGTATTTCTCATCATTGCATAAATAAAAATTCTTAACTATGCTGCCTCTTAGTGATTTACAGTCACTTAATGAATATATAATTTTAAGGAAAATGTCTGAATTTAAATGTTCTAATGGCATTTTTAACATAATGCCTCTTCTAATTGTTAACAAGACAATTACTTTTTTTCCTGAAATTTATCATGAGCTTGTCATTGTAACTGCAAATTAATGAAGACAGTGTAATCCCTGAGAATACAAATATGTGATCTTATGAATTGTTAGCCCTTATACTGCAACGTCACTTGCCATGGAGCTTACTCAACTGCTCTGCACTCTGAATTTCCATTATCACGCCTTTCCTTCAGTATATGCCTTCTTCATGTGGACCTAATCCACCTGAGTAATGTAAATGTCTTACAAAATAAAAAGCTGAAAACAGGTAGCAGCAGAAAACCTGATCCCAGAAATCATATTTTGACTGAAAACATAAGTGCCTGGCCTTAAGGAAGAATGACTTGCCTAAATTTTACTGTTTCTGCAAGGTATTAAAGCTACCTTGTGAATGTCAGGCTTTGATATTTTGATGCCTGTTGAAATTCCATGGTGGTAAAAGCAGGGCACACGTAAAATACTAGATCTCCAAGACTCTGGGAAGTCTTCCTGTAGAGTCAACTGCTACAGTGGAAAGACTATTGAGTTTTTTGATGTGCCACACTACACTGAAAGCCTCAAATCTTTAAAAAAAAAAAAAGGCGCAACACAAAATTACCACAGGGACTTTAAAAATTCAATTGTAAGATTTATTAAAAAATTATTTCTTCATATTTTTCACTCATTTTCAAATTTCCTTTAATCATCAAAGGACAAGTCTGTCCAACCGTCATTGGTTTTATTCCAGGTTTCAAAATAATGCAGGCACAGCAAATTCTGGTTATTTAGAGAAAATTCTTTCTTTCTTTCATTACATGAGGGGTTACAGAAGGGGGCATTTAATTCCCCTTTCTGTGGTTACCTTAATAACAACAACCCCACCTAAATTGGGGTGCTCTGCCCCAATCACCCCTCACACACTCGCCTGCCCCCTCCCAAACCCCCTTTGCTCTCCCTGTCCTTCCTCCCTTCCCTTCCACCTACGCCTGGCTGTAGCCCCACCAGGCACGTCTCTAAGTCTTACACTCTTCTGCAATTTCCCTAATGTTTCTTCTTCTTTCTATTTATCTAATTCTTTGGGGATTTTTTCTCATCCTAGTACCTTCCTCCATTTTCTGAGCTCCATGTTTTCTTGCTCCTTGCTGTGCAAGGAAGAGGTAATCACTAGGGATAAAGGCAAACTCAGAAAACATACGTGTGTTTCATGATGAACACTTAAAAACATCCCAAATACCATATAGTTCTCAGTAAAATCTTAAAAGTTAGCAATGATGAATTGTCTCTTCTGCCAAGGACTCTGTAGAAATGGGGATGTAAGGGCATCTTAGTATTTTTCCTGAGGAGAAAAAGAAATGGACTAGACATTCAAATCATCCTTCTTATTCTGCTGTCCATACAATAAATCGTTTCACCTTGAACAAAAACAGCAGCCACAACAGGGAGGTTTGACATGGGTAATCCCACTTGCAGGACTACAGCTAAGACGCTGCTGTGTTTGGTACCCTTTACTCTAAAGCTCTGTTGCATTATTGTCTCTGTAAGCCATCTGGTTTCTAAATTCTGATCAGAAGAATATTCCCATCATCCAGATGACATCCTGTCTCCTGCCAACCTTTTGGCTGGGATAACATTTCCTTGAGGTTCTTCATCTAGATAAAAGGGCCCTCATCAAACTGCATGACTGGGCTAGGGCTGCCTGAAACAGCAACCTTTGCTTCTCTGCTGCAAAACTCCATAGTACATATTCATCATGCCTGCATTTATCACAGCAAGATTCATAAAGATTTTTGACAGATGATACATGACTTCTAAACTTCAGTTTTGCAATAGAAATACCAGAAAGTGGCCGACAGTTGCTTCTTTTTCAGTTTGAGGGAAAACTACAGACACTGATAATAGCAGTCTATCCTTGCAGCAAAGGCAATCCATCATACTTACTATACCTTCCCCTTGGCTCCGGTCGGATACAGCTCTGTAATTTTAGCACTCCAAAGTCTCTGCATTTCTCCAGGGTAGCACCTGTCTTTTTCTAGGTAGTCATGTTAAAAGTCCCACCTGCAGTAGGTCTTCAGCTTTTTCTTCCAAATAAAAAGGATTTATTTAGCCAATAAATGGTGGGAGGGCACTGGATGAAACTCACATTCTGCTCATCATTTTCATCTGCTCTGTTTAGCTGGACAGTGCTGGCTTGGACCAGCTGCAGCATGCACTGCCTTCTCCCTGGCCGGCCCTTGGTAGGCTACCATGGGCAAGGGGTGTTAGGGGATATGGAGAGGACCTGGGGCTGTGGAGAAGGAGGGAGATGGGGATGTGATAAGGTGAGCCAGGATTTCTGCAGTATGAAAATTAAGGCACAAATCATGGGAAGCAGAAGTGGTTACTGCTGCTATCCATGGAGCAAATTGTCTCTTGCTACCTCACCTTAAATAAGCTTCTATGGGACGGTGACACCACAAAGCCATGGGGCCCACGTACCATTTCTGTTCGCCAGTCCCATGTGGGAGATTTAAATCATGTGTGCACATGGCATCCTTAATGACCCAAGGAGGGAAGTATAAAATAAAGGTAATAATAAAGTGCTGCAGTGAAATCCCTTAGGACATTGATGAGAAAGCATGCAGCTCTGCTTCCCGCAAGATGGGTACTGATTTCTCCCAGTGGCGGTACCAAGCTGTCACTGCCGCTGCTTGCTTTAGCACGAGATGCCAGCTGCATGATACCATTAGCATTCCTCATCAGCCGCGGCTTATGTCTCTCTGTGCACAACGTTGGAAAACCAGGTCATTCTCTTGGCTTACCCTCCTCTGATAACTCCTCTTTTCTTCCACTGCTGGGAAGCTGAGGACAGCGTAATTAGTTTTCACTAATGTTCAGCTCTACGTGCAACTGCTTTTGGCTCAAGCCAAAAATGAAGTTTTCACATAGTTTGCATGCCCTAATAGGAGGGAAACTTGAGACAAATTTGAGAGCTACCCATTTTCCTTGTGTTACAATGATTCAGCTGATATTTTTCAAAAGATCACAAAGAATACTAATGACATGTTAAGCTTCCAGTACTCACAGAACAGAGAATAAATGAGTGAGATTCCAATGAAAACACAAAGTTATATACCTACTCATGCCAGATAACAACTGGTACTGCAAGGCTGTCATAATGAGCAGCCCAAAATCATACCCTTAAGCAGAAAAGACGCCTGAAGTTGTATTTAACTGCTTGGGATTTGCAGGCAGATCAGAATCCTGATATTCCAAAGAAGCTGCAGGGGAAAATAAAAAGGAAAAAGTCAACCCAACCCCCAGATCAGAAGTTCATGTCTTCATAATAAGACAGTGGAAATGACGGCTTTTAAACTTGCGAGGAATAAATTTTGAGATGACTGTATAGAGCATGGTACAGAGAGATAAAGAAACAAACTTTACTAAAGGTCAAGTGATTTTGTGCTGTGGGTAAATACATAAACATAAATGCCCATGAAGAATTATCTGGATGGTACAGTGGAGCCTGTATATTGGCAGAATTACCATATCAGTAATTAAAGATGCATTAATGTGCTTGAGTGATGCTCTGAAAGTGTCACTGTAATGGCAGTCACAGCGTCAACTGAAGCAACTAAGCTGTGAGAGGAGGAGTTATGGCCTACAGAGGCTCGTTGCCAGGAATGTGCTTAGAATTTGACATGCTGGAACACTATTAAAAACAACATGATTTAAATAATAATAATAAACCCCCCACAATATTAGTATCCACTACAATAATTGCAAAATCAACCAAATTACATGCAGCATTTCAGGAGATAAAATATGAAGCAGCGAATGCATCAACAGTCATTCACATCCCCTCATCACCAGGTGGGCTCTTTGGAAAGAAGCGCACCAAGTTTCAAGGAACTACATTGTGTTTTGTACACCTTTGGAGGCTGGGAAAGATCAGAGGGACCCTGAAATTACAGTTGGAATTGATGACACTGGAAACATTTAAATTCTTCATTTGCAATGATTTAGGTTAAGAAGTCCTAAACATAGGGTATAAGCTGTCCAAAGCTCTGCAAACAAATATGGATCCATTCATTCAATGAGGTGAAAGTTACAGCTCACTGCGGGAAAAATATCAACCAGAAATTTTGCAGATGGAGTTAGTGGGAATACTTGTGCTTCTAAAGAGAGAGAAACATTTTCCAAAAAATTCATACTCAAGCATAGGGGATCCTAGCTGCCCAAATTCAGCAGAGTAATTTTATAGAAGCTTTAGATGCATTAATTTTACTGTCGTCATTATTGAAATAGGATTTGGCCCAAAAGGCCACGCAGCAGTTAAACTTGTCATAACAACTCCAGATATAATAGAAGCCTAAGTTCAAGGTATACTTCAGATTTGTGGTTCAAATTGCAGATATAATTATCTTATTTTTCAGCTTCATCTCTTGCAAGCTATCAGGTTATAAATAGGTCCTGAAGAAAAAACTCATTTTGATAAGTCCAATGACATATTAGCTGTTTCCTGAAGTGGTTAATTTAATAAAAGCTATTTCAGTGTATCCACAGTCAGTACCATTGTGATAATGAGTGTCATCTCAGTCCTCTATGTTGTATGAAAACGTTGCTTTGGTTCACAATGGGGCAATCACAATTTTATACATATACGAGACCAATACTGAAGACTTAATGGTTTACAGATGATGCACAAAGAATTAATTCAAAGAAACCCAGGACAGAAATCCTTCTTTGAATCTTCTCCTTGAATGTTAATTGTGCTTAAAATGTAATTTGCAGCAAAGAGCATTTTACCACCACTGGCCTTTTCTTATGCATTGCAAAAAGTGAGATAAAGGAACTTCTCTAACACCTTTAGGACTAGATTCTTGCAGCCTACATTCTTTGGTGATATTTAGACTATGTAAATACGGACAGTACAAGCGGTGGGCTTATTCGTAATGCAGCTACTGAGCTGTTAGGAAGAAACCTAAACCTTGCAGCTGCCTCCTACCATAAAACAAATGGTGCCTTCACCGGAGGTGCAGAGTTAAGTACCCCTTAGTTAGATCTTGTACTGAAGAGGATCGTGTGTAAAAAGCCCTGCTCTAGGAATAAACTCTGCAAATGAAAAAATACAACAAGCCATAATTTTTTAATATGGTTTAATACATATCTTCAGGGTGCAGAAAGAAAAAGAGATTTCCGTATTCACAACATATTACAAAAATGGCCTTTTAAAAACATTGCATAAGACATTGCAATAGCTGTAGTTTGATACACTATTCATGCCTTATGATTTCTTTACAGATGGAGGGACAACTCTTCCCACTGCCGGCCCTCGGCCAGCTGCTGCTTCTGGCACTTTGGGGCTCATCCTGCAAACAGTTCGCCCCCAGGCTCCAGCAGGCCATTGATCAGTTACTAACACTTACAACTGAGTACAGACTTCCAAGGCAGACTAAAGTGACAACAGCAGAGGAGGCAGATTGTAAAAATCTGACCAGCCATTGTAACATGCACTAGAGGACAGCTTGAGTTTGCATATTAGCCTCTTTGTTTGTCCTTCTCTAACAGACGATACTTCTATTGCATAGTAAATGAGCAACATTATTTGGTATTCTGTGTATGATTAAAAGCTAAGAAAAAAAGCCTAAATCCACTTCTATTCTTATTTCTTGCACTCAGTGATCTTAAATTTTCCACCAAACTGTTGCACTGATGTTCTTGTAGTCACATATTGGTAAGTGGGAAAAGCAGAAAACACTAGAGACATAGAATCACACAATATCCTGAGTTGGGAGGGACTCATGAGGATCATTGAATCCAACTCCCGACTCCTCACAGGGCAACCTAAAAGTTAAACCACCTATCTAAAAGCATTGTCCAAATGCTTCCTGACCACTACTGACAGGCTTGGGGCCATGACCACTTCCCTGCGGACCTTGTTCCAGTACCGATCTCTGAGAATATGACCCGAAAACCACACAAAGAGACCTTTTGTTGACAGCACTGCCATGGAGAGCACAAACCTTTGCTGTGGTTGTGCAATTGTGTTGCAAAGGCATGAGAAGATAATAATTAGTTGTGTAGGAAAAGTACGTCTGTGGGACTGAGTTGAAGCCCCAGGCTCTGAACACAAGCCAGCACGGTGGAGCTGCTCAAGTAGAAGACTTTGCTTTGAAGCTGGTGGAGGCACTACCATGGTAACACCTTCTGCTGTTGGATCTGGTGCAGAAGGTTTGGCTCCAGCAGCTGTGGCCCATTAATGTTTACACAGTGTAATATATTACAAATAAAAAGCAGTTCTGTGTGGGTCCTTTGTCCTGCTGGCGACGAGGAGATTCCTTCCACAGTTCCATCCACACCGGCATCTTTTATAGGAAGAATGGTTTCTAGAGCATTCACATCTCACAAAAAATGTTGTGGAAAGAGCTTGTGATCCTCTTTAGGATCCTGAAAAATGTAGCTGTAACAGAGCAAGATATGCCTTCCTTCATCTGCCTTTTCATTAAGAGAATATTTTGTATGCAGATGAGCTTTATTTGCCTCCAGCTTATCGAACTTATGCATCTAAAGCATCACTGCCCTGAACGTTATCCATGCATTGTAGTCTTCTACCTGATCCCACGGGGCATACACGGCTCTCGCCTCATACATATAACCAAACTGAGAAGGAAAATTCATGGGACTTATTTTTAATAAAATAAAATGATGGGGCCACTTCCCTCTGCCTGAAGATATATTTTAAACAAGAAAATAACCTGGTGAAAATATTCTGAAAAAGGTCAGGGCAACAAATGACCCAGTAAAGTGCCTGGCTCTTTGGGCAGTAATACCCCTGAGCAAAGAACTGTCTTCTCACTCTGTTCATTGTAAATCCTGTCCTCGGTTCTTAAAGCGTTCTCAAAAAAATCTTTCAAAATAGAACATAAAACCAGTTTCTGCATATCCCTGTATATAGGCTACAAACAAGGACTTCCACCAGGAGCAAGTCGCACTTCTCCAGCATCATCATAATTCACCATAAGCTCCTATGCTTTGTGGACCATGCCTGATGCTGACAAGAAAGTTTTATTACTAAGAATAATTTTCTGAATATTACTGAAATTATCTTTAAATGCCATCACAAAATACTTACATGGCATGGTCCTAAAACACATACAGCTAGTACAAGCTGTATTTGCAAGCACAGGACAATTTTTGTATTTGTGTGCTTTTAGAAGTGAAAAGGATTTAGACTAGCACCTGCAAGTTCATAGCTGATCCTTTAAGGACACAGAGCAACAGATCACAAACTGCTATGCACTTTTCCTCTGAAATTCAGGTCCTTTTAATGTTTCTCAAAGTGTCTTTAATGTTCAGTGATATGGAAATCACAGGTAGGCTGGGATGGAAATGTCACTCATGTTGCTCGTCTCACAGAAACCTTGTGATGCCTTTGACTAGGGTGTGTTATAACACAGATGGTTTCAGTCTTTCCTTTTATCTCTCCAACTAAGACACTAGCATGACAGAGCAAACACTTCCAGGGCATCGGAGGACATGACATATGAAGCAGGACTGATGCTGTGTAGGCTCTTGCAAGCCCCAAATGGCCGGGGAGCTGCAGGCCAGCCTCCTCCAGCCTCATGCGCTGCACTGAAGCTTACTACAGCTTTCCATCTTAACCGGGTTCAAAGAAAGGCCAAACCAAACCCCAAACCAAACAAACAAGCCCTATGTGCCCCTACAGGCTTATCAGCGTGGCTGAAGCTTTTCTTTAATTTCTTGTTTGCTTGTCTGTGCGAAGAAATCTGCAGTCACTTAACAGGCTTGGCATTGTGTGTGACTCCCTGCATCGACAACTAGGTCAACCGGCAGGATAAAGCACTGTACATGCGAGAGGCTCCCTCGGCTCAGCCGGTGCCTGCCGATTATATTTTGGGAATTAGCTAGGTAGAAGAGAATGTCCTCCCAGGCATGTGCTACCCTGAAACTTTAGTCCATTTGCACAAGTCATTTGAAACCTCTTCTTGGCCCCAGCTGAAAAGGGTGCTAAATCCATGGCAGCTAAAGCAAGACTGAAACAGTGGAAAGTTCAGGGGGTTTCTCCTCTCCTTCCCCCTTTTCAGTGCTTGTAAATACCCAGTAATTATTTGCAGCGCCCAAGACTATATAGGGCTTGTGCTGTGTTCAGAGAGTATTAGCTTTCAGTGATGCAGATAACTCTTGGGTAAGATAAAAGTGAGAGGATAAAGACCCAGGATATTTTTACTGGGACTATTTTTATTTGCCGTATGAACATAATTCCTATCACTGCCTTAGGCAAAGACAAATAAAACCGCAAAGATGACAGCTACCCTTACGTGTAGGCAGGCAGAACTCTTCATTCTGCCAAAGCGTGGGTTTGCCTGCTCCGTCTCTAGCGGAGCTGCCTCTGTTGTAGTGCCATCAATGTGGAAACACTGCTGCAAGAACATATTTTTGGCCGTCACTCAGAAACTGCTGCCAGCCCTCCGCAGAGCCTGGGAGACCTTTTATGCTGTAAGCTTGCCTTTAAGAGGAAAGTCCTTACAGAATAAATCATTTCCACATCACTCTTGTAGCTCAAATGTTCAGATAATCTGTAAATGGAAAAAAAAAAATCAACCAACAAATAAAACTGACAGCTCTGCAGAGTCTCACCTGGGACATACTATTGCTTTAAAAGTTAAGGAATTACAACCAGCTTTCTTCCAAACTCACCCATATGATAAAATTCTCCTTGAATCAGGACGTCAAAGAGTTTGTGGCTGCACAGCAAATGCAGAGATGACAAATAGAGGGACACTTCTGTCCTACCTTCTCCTTTTTTGATCACTTAAAACCTAATCTCCCATATTACCCAGAATTTGTAAAATTGCAGCCAAGTAATCTCTCTACAACCCTCTCTGCCACTCCTTTTGCGCTGCGCCCAGCCATCCCTACACACCTGATGACAGCACTTCACCCTATTTCAGGAAATATAGAGTCAGAGGAGCTTAAAGGAGGCTTTGGGGGAGGTCATCAACAACCTCGTGGAGAGGCTGCCTGCACAAGGATAGCGGTGGAGGTTGCCAGGGGACGTGGTTGTCCTGCTCAGATGGAATTGCTGTGCGGTTGCACCTTGGCACGTCTGCCCCGCTTGTTGAGGGATGGTAGGAAAAGATCTGAGCTACGGGGAGTAAGCTGGGACTTTTGCAACGAGCTCCCTGTGTGCAGTAGAAGTAAGCTGGAACCCATTTTAAAAAGCCCTCCAAGACTGGAGCAGGGGTGGTCACACAAGAAGCTTGTGCAAAATGGTATTGCACTTTGAATTCACACTCTCACTTACTTGACAACAGCTTATTTCCAGGGTGGATAAGCCTGAAGATGGAAAAGTCTGCTTAAGCCCAGAAACATGAGTAACAGAAATGCATCAGATACTGACAATATAGAAAAGGTGTAGTATGGATTTCCATTCTCTCTCATGATGCAAGGAGAAATGGGCAGTTGAAGAAATTAAAATGTGACACATTCAGAAGTAATGTGAAGTTAGGTTGTTTCTTATGATGGATAGTTCAATTGTGGGACTGCCAGCTACTAGATGTTACCGATGGCAAAAACTCTATAGGAATCAGGAAGGGCATGAATACTAACATGAGTGTTCAGAGTTGCAACAGTTTGACATTTTCAAAGCAGTCAGGGTTTACCCCAATCCTCAGCTAATCAAGATTAGGACATTTCTTGCCCCTTCCCCTGCTGACTACTGTCAGGGAAGCAATATAGGACTACATGAGCCATGCCGCTAATCCAGCAAAACAGTTGGTGTGACATACACATGGATGTCAGATAAAACAAGGTATGACTTTGTAATAGTTATAGCCTTGGTGACAGTGGCATTCCTTTTAAGTAGTTTTTCACCCACTTGTGTATTTTACTTCTTGTATAAATTCATTAATAACTTGAAAGTGAAAATCCAAAAACCGTCAAATTAAGTGAACGAACTACCCAGTGACTGGATGGGAGGTGGAGGCTCGCAGGAGTGTTTGTTCACTGCCCTTTAAAAACAGATAAATGTCTTAGATTACAGGTATGCTATGGCCTTAGATATATGCCAATTCCCAATCATAATTAGCCCTGCACACTTCCCTTCCTCAAAGGGACACTTCTAAGAAATCTATTTAGATATATATGAAGTCTCTGTAAAAATAGCCTACTCTGAGTATTAAGAAATCAATTTTAAAAAATAATCACACAGCAGAAATATCCAGCAGTCTGTGCGCATCACCAACTCAGCAAAGGACATATCAAGTATTAGATCTCACTCCAATACCCCAGTTTCCCTGCAAGCACCAGCTCTTACAGATCACAAAGTCTGGATTAATCCATTGGGCCAGCAGTGTGACATTAAGACCAACGGGATGTGTGAGCTACCAAGGCAAAAGGTTGGTCTGCAAATGTAACGAGCCAGCTGCAGTGTTGTTATGCTTGCTAAGGGATTGCAAGAGCCTGTGATATTACAGGAGTTTTCTGCCCAGTTGCTGCAGTGAAGGGATCTGCATGTTCATTAAAGGAAAAAAATCATGGGCTGTGTAGAAAAACTCATAGGTGGAGATCGTTAGTGGCATCAGAAAGAAGCAAATATCTCTAAAATGTAATATGAAGATTTCTTTTAGTTACTTATTTTGAGGTTTTGGGAGCTGACAACGCTGAAATTTGCACATTACTATCACCTGGCCAGCCCTCACTCAGCCATGTGTTATTCACCCAGACATGAGATCTACTTGACCACGGAGATGTAAATAGAATCATAGAATCATAGGATCATAGAATCATCTAGATTGGAAGATCATGTAGTTCCAGTCCCCCTGCCATGGGCAAGGACATGTTCCACCAGACTAGGTTGCTCACAGCCCCATCCAACCTGGCCTTGAACACTTCCAGGAAAGGGGGATCCATCCACAGCTTCTCTGGGCAATCTGTT
>NW_009605528.1:26977-35864 GCF_000690535.1 Cariama cristata | reverse complement strand
CCAGCCCAAATGATTCTATGATTATATCTATTAACTTAAGCTTCTCTAGGACTTCCCTCTAGCACCGAGGTTAAATGGAATGAAACGGCCTCAGTTATACACCAAACTCTGTCATCCTCCGAACCACGGCAGTCACATTCAAACTGCATGTTGAAGAACAATCCTGTGGCTGCGATAACACCTGGACTGTATGAACACTGTAAATTGGCACAGGCCAAAATTATGCTAAGAATCATCCTCCTTGTTTATTTGTATAGACAACTGAGTTTCAGCAATAAAAAACAAAGAAATAAATAAACAAAAAAAAACCCAACCAAACCTCCCTGGGATATTTAATTAATAAACATTCTGTTCTGAAGGAATCTAAGGGTCCTTGTGCTTAAAGGCAGTTTCTTTCTTGTTGCATCCCTGCTGTCTGCCCTCTGTGTGTTATTAGATATAACACTGACAGAGAAGACACTTGACAGTACTTTAATTAAAGAACCTCCCAAATAAAATCTAATTAAAAAATATACAGTAGGGCTTGAATCTCTTCCATGTATAATCCAAGCTCTATTTTTTTTCAGATATGCATAAATAAATCAAGGATTTTTTTGTTTTCTATTAGTTAACTGACTTTTGCTTTTTCAGTTTCATTAACGGTATGAAAGCACCAGCCTATTCTTCTGATCATGGTTGGGAATGCATACTAATTAGATAGCCTGATGCAGTATGAGGAAATCTACAGTAACTTCACAGCTCTGCTGTACCTTCAAAGGAAGGCTTCTAGAGTCATGAACAGCAGCAAGATACCAGAAGCTCAATCTCTAGTTCCAGTTCTATCTAAAACATTTAAGCATAATTGCAAACAATAAAAACTGAAGTTTTAAGATCAAGAGAGAAGCAATACCTAAGAAAATGCCGTGAAGAAATACTCTTCTGTACCACTGCTTAACTTGAACTCTAAAAAGATCAAAGAACACACATCCATGTATCCCAGGGCACTAGGATCTCAATCCTAGATTTTCTGCTGTCAATCATCTCGCTGCTTGAAAAATGAAACAAAATTTCTGCACAGCCATTGCACATAAGTATTGGTTTCAGAGTTCCTAGCTCCTGTGAGCTGGTTCACATGAAACATTTAACAGACATGCAAAGGAGGAAGCTTTGTTTCCACTTAAGTTATAGTTCTGTTATATCATAGACGTAACGTACTATGTTTATTTGAAGAAATCAAGCAAATGCAGCAAAATGTGGACAGATTAAACCTGTACCTTGTATTGAAGTTGCATATTTTTTACTAATCAAATAGATCCTTCACAAAAAAACAGTGAGAAAACCTGTGGTTTACCCTTGTGAATCTATGCAAACTACAAGAGGCACATAATTTTGATGCAGTATTTTACTAATAAGTCTACATCATATATATAATTTGAACCACATGACTTGTAATTACATTATAATTTAGCTTATGTGATTAGAAAATTTTGTGCTTATTTCAGATAAAACTATATGCAGCCACTACCTTATCAATTTATTTATAAAACTAAGTTCTTCAGTTATAATCCTTATATACATTAAAAAAAACACTTCCAAAAGAACATTAAAATCCACTTAGCATACAGTTTATAGTACCTATTTTACTACATCTCAATTTTTTCAGCTCTAATCAAATTCTGCTTTATAGGTACATCTATCACATTAACTTTATAATTAGTCATGTTGAACCTTCACAGAAACTTTAACACCTTTCACTATCTTGAATCAGTATTTTTGGCAGTCTAATTTTCTTTCTTCCTGTTACTACTCTTAGATGAACAGCTGCCTTCACTTAGAAGTAGCTCTTATCAAGGCTGTATAGGACATGATGCTCTGCTGGTTACTATGTAATTCTACCTTGCCAATTATTTAGAAATCTATTTGCTTACACAAGTGAACACAGTCCAGCTTCACAGTGTGTCATGACTTTGTCATTTACCTATTTAGGAGACATAGGAGGACAATTTTCCATTGTATAAAGCCTTTCACATTGTAATTAAGTACTATGGCTCCTTTATTTAACAAAGTAGCATTTTCTTTCAGAAGAAAAAAAAAAGAAAAAATCCAAGAGTACTGCCTAATTAAAAAAAAATTAAAAGTTTTTTTAAAAAGTGAAGCAAGTAAAAAAAAATTATGTTGTATCCTACTTAAGCATGTGTCCAAATTTACTCATATATACATAGCCTCAAAAACATGACTGGATTTATTTAATATGCTGATTTCTCATAGAAGGCAAGCTCTTCCTGAAGTTGATTAGAGTTTAAACTGTTCATTTTTCTTTGCAAAGTAAGTCATATCCTGATTTTACACAATTGGCAAAGAGACAATACACACCTTTTATTCTGGTTGGGTTTTTTGTTTGTTTGTTTTTTCTAAATTAAATTCACTAGTGTGCTACCTAGTTACTTTGTCTCCCATTGAGATATTATTTAGTTATTTTTTCACATGGTAAGATTTTTTTAAAGGCTCAATACCTATACAAGAAATTACTCTTGATAATAAATGAACACAACTCATCATGAAAATGGGACATCTTGAAAATAAATGTAGCCTTTATTTTCTAGGGTAGCAGAGAAGGGTTTTTTTAAATATATGCATACATATTTTATTTCTGCATATAAATTTTGTTTATATACCTATATGTTTTACATCTATATAGATAAATAAAATTGTTCAGGACCTATTATAACAAAAAACTTTTAAAATTATTAAATACAAAACTAAATAAGGAACAAAAAATTCTACTTTTTTATTAGATCAAAGATGATTGAACATTTTCCCTTAATAATGAAATCTTGAAATACAGAGATTGTTTAAAATACTTAAATCTAATAAATAAACAACCAAGACTGATAGAAAGGGTTATGGAAGCTAATATGATGGTAGCAAAATATTACCTTTAGCTCATGGGATAAAGGAATTCTGATTCTTTACTGGATAAGAATTCTGCTTTATCATAAATATCATTAAATTCCAATATAAGTTTTAAATAAACATAGGAAAAGAGCCTAATTTTGAAATAAGTAAGATCTAATCACCTTCTTTTACATTTTCAGCAAAACTTTTTTTTTTTTCCTAAAGATTAAGACATATAACCAAAAACTGGTTTTCAAGATTTCTTGAGTTTTTTTCATTACTAAAGAAAGGAAGTACTTTTCACAACCCATATTCTAAAACTCCTGGGAAAAATACATTTGTAGTCAGAAATTACAAATTTAAAGGAGATTATAATAATAAAATCTACCACCTTTAGAAAAGCTTCAAAATCAAATTTACATCAAAAATATATTTTTACCCTTCTATTCCTCTTCCTTTATAACTGGAATAAAAATATGCCAAATATGTTCTAACATAAAATTTGTGCCTCCCTAATAATATTTAGGATGTTTCTGATCAGATTCAAAATGCATTGAGTTGCAGAACTGAAATGATAAAAACTAAACTATCTTACTGATGGTTTGGTTTAGTTAGTTTTGGTTTTTCTTCTCACTGAAGGCTTAGAATAACAAAAGATAATATCAAAGGGGTTGTCAAGCAGTGACCAAACTTTCCATGCTTTCCCAAACCAAGATCAATGATGCTAAATGAAGTCTAAGAACAGGTTGTATATGGTGATAATAAATGTTGATTTTGAAATGCATGAACATTACTCTCTGTGTTGCATAGTTTCATGTTTTTTAAGCCGTTAACGATATTAGTAAGTAATCCGCTAAATGAGGGTTTATTGTGTACAATAGTAATAGACAAAGTAATAATTTGCACAAGTAAGTTGAAAAGAAATGATTATTTGTTATTTCTCACATAAGTAGAAACTATGAGAAAACAAACAAAATTATCAGATAGCAAATTTGGAAATATCTGAGGAAATAATATATATTACAGAGTTTAACTCACTACCACAGTATGCTGTAGAGGTTGAAACTACAAATGCTTTCAAAAGGATTAGCCAAATTCACATTTGATCACTGACTACCAAAGTAGATGAATTTTTGTTCCATAAAGCTGGAAGCTAGGAGGACATGCCAGCCAAATTATGACTATTCATATCATGCTACCAAATATCTACTATTAGATATTATTACTGGCAAGTCTCCGAGTTAATTCATTTATGACCTGGCCCAATACAGAGCCTCATTTACCCACAGTTACAGAATGTGTTTAGAAAGAGACAAAAGAAAGAACATTTATTAACAATTTTAAAAAGTAGACAATATGATTTTGTTGTTTTGAACAAACTGGAGTTATCACCTATTTCAACGATTTAGAGGAAATGGACTGAACAGCAACTTCAGAAATTCTGTTCAGAAAATCATGTCTTTTCAGAAGCATATGGATGTTTCTAGAAGCATGAGTAAGAACTATTTTAATTAACAGGAGTTAAAAGGAAAAATTAAAGATACACAGAGCAATGTGTAACTAGTTACCAAACTAATACTATTCCTTTTTTTTGTACTGATGGATATAGCAGATGTTAACAATTGCCCTTTCAGATAAATATACCAGTCTTTCTTCAGGTCTCTGATGTACAAAATCTCTCCTTCGCTGAATTTTAATTCTGATATTTTGCAGTAGTATTTTATTTTATTGCTGGAATTGAAAGGTCTGGTATCGGTACATCTACTTTTATCTATAGTAATACTTTTCATAGATATGCATATTTTACCCTTCTTGAACTACTATTTAATATGTACGATTCATAGTAAAAATGAAATAATTTCATTAGATTCTGAAAAACATACACCTGACTGAATTACAGTCAATATAATGTGGAAATGGTTCTCCTTTTTTAAAATCACATCTAAAAATATTTGCAGTATAATACTCTTAACTTCTAAGTTTTTGCAGACAAGCCCATGTTCAGCTGCATTTTCCTGAAATGTTCAGTTGTTCCCAGGGAAAAACTTCCGTCTAACAGCTGCAACTATATGTGAAAACAATTTCTTTTTTAATGTCCTTGAGCTAAGAAGGTAGTAACAGGAAAAAGAAAACAGAAGAGTGAATAACTGCCCATTTGTCAAAATGGTTTGCTGTTCCTGGGGTAAAAGAATAAAGAGCTAAACCAGCCACAGACATGAGTCGCTGAAAACTTTTACACATACTATGCAGTCAGTAATTGGAATTTGGCAGCCAAATTCTCCAGATATTCTGTCTAGACTATGTATGGTCTAGATTACAGATTAAAAGGCTGAATGGGAATTTCTGTTGGCTGCTATACTGCTGGGTACCAGAACAGCAGTTATTTCCTTTACTTTTCAGTGTTCCCCTTGCCCACATCCACACAGCACAAAGATGAAAGTGAACTGACTCAAAGGGGACATGAACTAGACTGGTAGTAAATAAGGAATCAGAGGGCAAGAAAAGAGATAAAAAACTATGAAGCTAGATAAATCATGAGAGATGGTGGAAATAAAAGGGAACGGAAAAAAATAAGGTTTGAGGGGACAGGTTTTGAGCCAGTAAAGAACATGGGAAAACAGAATGATTAACCGTGGAGCAAAGACTGTGTCTAATTTCAATAAACTGAGTAAGTTTGGGACCATGTTCTAGGAAATCCCTGATCACCTGTTGAGTTACCACTGAACTGTCCATAACACTTTTGAATGCTCTTGTCCTCTGTACAAGGATGGCCACATTCATGACGATTTTGTGTACACAGGCTATATTCAAGGTTTGTTAGAGAGATTGCTAGAGGGATTTGGCTAAAACTGCCAGGATCAATACAGATAATTGTGTTCCAATGCCTGCAAATGTGCCCTAGCACTGTTTCGTTTACTAGCATAACTGTAGCTAGGAAATTTAGGCATTTGATAAGACATCTGATACAGAGAAAAGGAACAGAGAAAGAAATAATCTAATATGATTTCAAGAGGTAAGGACACAAGCTGAGAATAAATCAGGATAAATCAGAACAAATCAGGACAAAGAACCTGATGGAACAGAAATGCGAGCCAGAGTAATCAAAACCAGAATGGTCCATGGCACCCAATATGTATTCTCTTTTAGCATGTAAAATGGACTCATGTTTCCTGAATCTCATCACTCTTCTCCTGTCAGCAAATATTTCTGAAATTTCCTTTTCAATTGTAAACTTAAGAAGACATTTTAAGTCTTATTTGGCCTCAAAAATTGGTTATAAACAAAAGGATAATGGTGTATTACCACTGCAAGTGACAGAAATTAGAGACCTTTGTTACCACCTTCTTTTCATCCCTTTGTGAAGGCTGGTCCTTATTTACCTAACATCAAGAAGAAACCTCTAAGTTTTCCACCTCATATAATAAACAGAGTACATCACATGGCATAGACAAATCAAGGAGCGTAAAGCAACTGAAAATCTTAATCTTTTGCAGAAAGTGGAAGGAGTTTGTTTTTTCTAGGTTTTCATCACTTCATCCAGTCTCCAAAATTCTCAGAGACAACCAATAAAATTCTGAGATAGCTTCATTCATACTGAAAACGGTTATGTGGGTTTTTGCTTCCTTATTTAGCTCTTTCTTTTATTAATCTACACTTACATGCTATGTCTTGTTGTCAGTGTTAACTGAGTTGTGTGTTTGCACGTGATCTTTTAATGAACACTGAGGCAAAAGAAGCACGCAGTACTTAGATATTTCCACAGTTTTGTTCCAAGGGGAACAACACTGTCCCTTATCTTCCTCTTCCCTCCTCTTCCTTTTACCTTCCACTTGCAGAATGATTTAACATTACCAGTAAGGTCTTTTGCTATTCTACACCAAGGTATTCTTGATTTTGCCTCGGCCTTCCTGTGCATTAATCTCCGTGGGATTCCGTGGCATTCATCTTACACTCATACCCAATAATCAGATTTTATCCTTCTCGTGCTTGACAAAAACTACTTACATGTTCTTCATTTTATGGATCTCTAGCTTGAAATGATCTGGATGATGTACATTCCTGGACGTCAAAACCACAACTGAAGGGAGTAGGCACTACCTTTTGAATGTGTAGAGTACTGTATAAATGAAGATGGTCTGACATTCCCAGAGCCTGAATTTCTCAAACATGATTCTCAAAAAGAGCAATTTTTAACTTAAATTATGGGTTTTTGCAGTTTCTGTTTCCTATTAAGATGGTGAAGTTATCATGTCATAAAATAAACAGCACATATCCTGATTAAATTTATCAAAGCAAACAGCAATTTATGATTAATATATGTGTATTTAGAGAGGATTAAAACTGCAGGATATGGGTTACCCACTTAAAATTGAAACTAAAATCAAATATTCAATAAAAACATCATGATAAAATATTGCTAATTTAAACAACAGGAGGATGTCTTTTAGAAAACAAATTGAAAACAGCATATATTTTATACTTAACATGTTTCATAGTCAAGTGGAGACAAATTCAGACTATAAATCTTCTTATTGGTGTCTCCTCCCTTTTAATTACTTTATTTTGTAATTTTAGTATTCTTTTAAATTAAGGCACTTCAGATACATTGTACTTAACATCTTGTTTAAGAAGGATAAAACCCAAATCTATTATACATTAAAATGTAATAACTATTCAGAAGGAAGTTCTGAGTTATTAACTCTGCATTATGAGTTATTCATAAGTTTACATTACACAACCGAGTGCCATCCTATAACAGGAAATAAAAGTGACAACATCTAGCTCATAATAAAAGATTTAAAAAATGTTACAGAATTTAAAATTTTAAAATATTTCTGTAATTATTTAAACCGAATTTGACCAAGTAATATAGAGCTATTCTTAAAAAAATACAGTGGTTCCTTTAATTCATGTAATCTGAATCATGTGCATATAAGGCACTCTTTTTAAGTATTTGAAAAATAAGAAAAATACATATTTTTCTAGACTGTCCTCTTGTGCTTATCAGGTCTCACATATTTAACAGTTTGGAGATAGGACATAACAATCTCAATTCATCCCTAGAAATGGCAAATAAGTGTTTTGATTGATTGAGATTAAAAAGAAAAAAATATTTAGAAAATAAATATAATTCATTGGCGTGTAGCCAAAAAAACTATCATCACCTTTCTCTATAGGAAGTATAATGTAGCAGTACAATACCTGTATACGCAAACTGAACAAGATCCCACAGTGCATTGGGGTCTATGCCTTCCATTTTGATCTCTTCTTGCTTGGCTTCACAAACATCACTTGTAAACATGGCAGCAAAGTAGTCGGAGACAGAACTGAGGACAAGTCTGCAAAAAAGTTAAAGTAGTGTCATTTACATTAATATATGTATTAGAAACTTCATATATATTAAAAAAAAAACTTTTTAAAAACCATATTTTCATAGTAATTAGAAATTACCAGGAGCAATACATTATTAATGCATGTAGGCAGCAAAATACAGCATGACATTTAATTCTAATTAGTTTTTGTTTCCTGTGATATGAACCAAGTGGCACATTAGCATATGACTATAAAATAGACATAGAAATTAGCGCTCAGTCTTTCTGATAATTTTCCAACCATTTTCCAATCATCCACCAATTGTTAACAAGATAATCTCTCAGTATCAAAGACAACTTATTAGTGAAACACATTTCATATTCCAGAGGTACTCTTCATTGTTCTTAAAGGCCTATTTTTTTTTTTATAAACTTTACTAACAGTATGTGACTTTACACAATTCTTCAACCTTCAGTAAAATTGTTAGTAGCTCAACACACTATTCACTAAAAAATCAAAAATCAAAAAAAATCATTGTGTAACGCAATGTTTTTGTTAAGAAACATCTCCTAAGGAAAATAATTTCAAAATACTTACAAAACGTGCATGGTTTGTTTGGGGATCTAATTTTGATAAATCAAATCCACAGCAAGTACCAGGTATGATTGTTACTGCTGCAGCCTTAAACTAAGGCATTCCT